>NW_022436985.1:15426218-15483718 GCF_009761245.1 Sapajus apella | reverse complement strand
ACTAAAAACTGGAGAGTTACATCCCCAAACCAAGGTGGAAGCTACTACTTAGTTTTAGAGATGCTGCTGTGTGGGAGGGCAGTGTCAGTTCCAACGCTGCATGCTCTTGCAAATATTTAAGAAAAGCTGGATATTGCATTTTGTGGGCAGCATCTCAAATCCTCAGTACTAAAAAAACATATTTGTTTCAATCAAGCAATAAATATCTGCAGGTTGTATCTGGAGCCCAAGGTCACAAATTTCTCAACTTAGCTTTAAATCATTAATTCATAAAAGAAACCTCCATTATATATTTCACTAATGAGTCTACGTTTGTTTTAATTGAGAGGGGTTCTCACTATGTTGCCCAGGATGGTCTTCAACTCCTGGTCTCCAGTAATCCTCCTGCCTCAGCCTCCCAAGTGCTGGGATTATTACAGACATGAGCCATCGCGTCCAGTCTTACTAATGAGTCTATCGTTAGTACTCTCATTAAATGGGCACTTATACATGTGTTTCAATTAATAAGGCACTACACCCTATTCTTAATTCCTTTCCTATTCTGAACAAGTGGATTTCTTCCTCGTGTCTGTTTTTACTTCTTCAAATCTGATAAATTTCTTACAAATGCCTGTCTATTTCATCTTAGTATACACTACCCCAGCAATACTTTACACAGAGTAGGTGCTCAATGAAAAAAAAAAAAACACATCATCCAACCTTCAAAGACCTGCTAATAAAGTATTTACAACATCCTCATTCAAAAACAAATCACACAATCTGCCCTAATAGCTTTGAAAAGCCCTGTGACTTTGAGTCCACTTAATGGGACAATCACATTCACACTAATTTTGACATAAACTGGGTCAAAACAGTTATAACATACCTCACCAAAACCACCAAAGTACTCCCTTATTTTCTCTTCAGGTGTATCTGGAGAAAGGCCACCAACAAAAATTTTTTTAACCGGCTCTTTTGTTTTCATGGCTTTGGCCCTTTTAGGATCAATCACCTTCCCATTCAATTTATGTTCTTTCTGATCCATAACCTAAGGAAATTGAAGTTTTCATTTAAAAAAATATATATCTTAACTAAAGTTCAGAGAATATTAACTTACTTAAAAGTAACTATAGTTAAATACAGATAATGCCAGGCATATGTTGACTTGCTCAAGATTAAACTGTCAAGTCATGTTGGTGATGTCATATCAACCAACATATACTAGTGTTTATGTCTTAAAGATGGTAGGAAATACACAAATGTAACCAATTACTAAATAACCATTACCTTTTAACTGTCAACAATATATAAAAACATGACTGCTACTTCCCTTTAGCCAGGATCGAAATAATGATTCAGTTAAAAGTTGCTTGCCTAACAAAATTTCAAAACATTTATTTCTGTGAACTGTTAAAACACATCCTTTTAATCAGGCATCTTTAAGTCACTGGTATCGTTAAAGTTAGTTTTAAAAGTTAGTAGAGCCTGGAACACAAATTATTCAGAAAACAATTCCGAAATCTGCCTCTATCTGCATAAAATGTATTAGCAAGAACTATTATCTTCCTTCCTATACTATCAAAGGGGGAACCAAAAATAGGCAAACTCATTGTATCAAACTATCCATGTTAATATTTTATATTATTAACTGATCAGAACACATAACACACTACCTTATCTACACTCTCCGATTCTTTAAATAGCACAAAGCCAAAACCCCTTGATCGCCCTGTGATAGGATCTAACTTCAGAGTGCAGTCTACAACTTCACCAAATTTGGAAAAGTAGTCCTTCAGATCTTTCTTTGTAGTGTCCCAGCTAAGGCCTCCTATAAACATTTTCCTGTAAAGACAAAAAGCAGTATTAAAATGCTAAAAAAAAAAAAAAAAAAAATTGCCTTAAATATTATCCACATAAATAACACACCTTTTCCAAACTGCACCAGTTTACTGGGCAGTATATTAAAACATCATTACTCCTACATAACCACACATCAGGAACATCCTATTCTAAAAAGCTGGCTTATCACTGCTGCTCCTGAATAATTAAAAAATAGTGAGCAAGCAGCAAATTAAGTCTTCCATCTTGCTAAAAGATAAATGTATACCCAAAGTAACAATACTGTACTTAAAAGTTTTCCTTAGATTAAATTAAATAGGTAACAGCAAAAGACAGAATCTTAGCTTCTTTGCTTCAAGTTTCTCTTCCAAATGTTCATTAAATTTGTCAAAAGGCTATGCAGTTCCCCATTGATCTCAGCAACCAGCATTGGTGTCTATGCTGAAGCTCCTTTTCTATTTTAAGAGTTTTCTCATTAACAAAACTCTCAGCACATAAAATGGAAAATTCGACATCTCACAATTATGTTGTGAACCAATTATTTTGATGTGCTAAGAGTCCTTAAGACAAAAGTAATGTGCAATGTAAACAATTTAGTGAAAATTATCCATTGAAGTACAATCCATGAATTAACTTAGATCATTCATTTACAGTAGAACCTCAGTTAACCAGCAATAAAGTGTTTAAGCCTTTAAAACGCAAAAAGTGATGGGTGGTAATCAAAAACCACCAAGACACTTTAAGACCAAAGGTATATATACTCAAAACCAAAGATTTTAAGGTGAAATATTACTAACATTACAGCAAAGCACCAGAAAGTTCAGATTGGGCAGTTTTACATATGCTCCCTTTGTGCAAAGAAAGAAAGAAAGGAAGGCTATCCTATACCTACCTTCTACCCTTTAAAAAGACAGGACTGGAGATTTTTAATTTTAAGGGTAAACTGTCAGAATTTGTTATGTTATGGCTAAAAATTTCACCATGGGAATCAAATCAGACTTGTTCAATGTTTTCTCATCTTTTTTACTGGGGAGGGGTCATGCGTGGGGCCAGGATGTGACACTAACTCAGCTCCGTAAAGAAATTAAAGGCCTTTCATAAGGAAACATCTCCATCTTGTGGGCTTTCAAGATACTGCCAGCTAAGGCCCATTCTTGGAATAAAAAAGACAATTAATTATCCCTTGAGAAGTAGGGTTTTTCTTCACTTCCTCGAAGACACCTGATTAACTGAGGTGTTACTGATCTTACAATCTTACCACAGAGTTTTTTTTTTTATATATACAAACGAAGTTTCGCTCTTGCTGCCCAGGCTGGAGTGCAATGGCACAATCTCAGCTCACTGCAACCTCCACCTCCCAGGTTCAAGCGATTCTCCTGCCTCCTGCCTCAGCCTCCGAGTAGCTGGGATTACAGGCATGCACCTTCATGCCCAGCTAATTTTTTATTTTTATTAGAGGTGGGGTTTCTCCATGTTGGTCAGGCTGGTCAGTCCTGACCTCAGGTGATACCTCCCATCTCGGCCTCCCAAAGTGCTGGGATTACAGGCGTGAGCCACCTCGCCAGACAGACTTGTTTTACTTCTACTGACAAAGCAAACTTTTAGTGCAAAAAAGTATTAGTTATATACTACACTTCCCACTTCAGGTTAGCTTTTTCAAAATTTATTCTAGAACTGGGCCATTTATATGCTTAATATTTAGGACTTCCTCAAAGTTTCCAGGCTTGAAATAGCACGTATAAAACAACTCTGGTATTTTATAATCAAATGAACATAACAAAAACACCCATCATGTTTTGTGTATTTGAAATGTTTACTTCTTGCCAATTCCATGGAAGAAATTTGAGTTATTTCTCAATATGCATTTTCTTTAATTTGAATAGTGTACCTTCTAATGTACAATCTTTATTTATATAATTTTCTAAAAACACTTTAACTTACAGGTCCAGAATACTTCCTTTAGACATAAGTTATTAACCCACATTCACCCATAAAGGTGAGGATACTATCTCTGTAATGAGAAAGAGAACTGACTATAAAGCAGTGACCTCTTGCTAAGATGTTCATGGCAAGTTCCACAACAGAAACAACTTCAATTAAGTTGAGATTTAACTATTAAATTACCCTTTCAGTGATTACAGAAATTTCTCAATAATAACAAAGTTTAAAAGTATTTCAGCCTGAACACAACAGTTTTAACAAAATCATTTTTAAAGCTGAAGTTGAAAGGCAAGAAAATTCTCTGGTCTATTCAGATATGGAGAAGGAACTAGTTTTGATTTTATTTAACCAAAAAGCAATGTTTATATTGGGAAAATATCCTTAAAATTATTAAGAAACAGAAAACAATTACAAATGAATAAATTAGAATACCATGAGGCATGTTGTACTATTATTCTGAAGCCCCAAGTGTTTTTCAGACAAGCAGCAGATTTTCTTAAATACTATATAAGCATAGCAAAGTGCTCTCCAAAGGTACTCCCAACATGCCTACCTTAGAGCTACAAGGTTCACTGAAGATACTATCCCTCCTAAATAATCAAATATCACTTATCCAGAATATTTAAAACCATCTATCCAGCACTTTTGGAGAATAAGGAGCCAGGTATTTCACCTTCCTTAAAGCACTGCCTGCCCTCTCTAATCCTTCCCCAATTGTTTTTAACCTTCAACCATTTGAAATGAAATTTTCTGCTAACACCACCACACTTTTCTGCCTTCTTATACTTCAAATAATCATGATTTAACACTTTATGGCCCAGTCATCACTATTACACTGATTTAGAATACCCACAATGTCTTCTAAAGTTAGATATTAATACACCAAGTGCATCTCATTTTTCACAAGTTCTGCTTTTCATTTTTGCCAGATCAATCACCAGTTGCTATTCTAAAATGTCTCCCTTTCATTTTGCAGAGTAAGTAGCCAGCTCTCAAACTTTTCAAATTCTGTATAAAGTTGAAAGTCTCTAAGCAAATTAATTAATACTTTGGCAGTCCAAAAGCACTCTGGCTTGTTCTTCCTTTGCTCTAATTAAGAAAGGCTGTTCTCAGGTTATGCTTAGCCTTTTAAAAAAAAAAAAAAAAAAAAAAAGGTTGCTGAATAGGTTACGATGAACACTAATTGTACCAAATCCATCCCAATTTTACTAAATGGAACATATTAATTCCATTCCATCTTTATTTTTATTATTATTATTTTTTTGAGACAGTCTCACTTTGTCACCCAGGCTGGAGTTCAATGGCCGGTTCTCGGCTCACTGCAACCTCCACCACCTGAGTTCAAGTGATTCTCCTGCCTCAGCCTCCCCTGAGACTACAGGCTCATGCCACCACACCTGGCTAATTTTTTTTTTTTTTTTTTAGTAGAGATAGGGTTTCACTGTGTTAGCCAGGACGGTCTCAATCTCCTGACCTCGAGATCCGCCCGCCTTGGCCTCCCAAAGTGCTGGGATTATAGGCATGAGCCACCACGCCCAGCTATTTTTATTTTTGAAACAGTCTCACTCTTTGGCCCAGGCTGGAGTACAGTGGCACGATCTTGGCTCACTGCAACTTCTACCTCCCAGGTTCAAATGATTCTCGTTCCTCAGCCTCCCTGGGAGGGATTACAGGGTGCGCCACCACACCTGACTAATTATTGTATTTTAGTAGAGACGGGGTTTCCCCAAGTTGGCCAGCTAGCCTTGAACTCCTGGCCTCAAGTGATCTGCCCACCTCACCCTCCCAAAGTGTTGGGATTAAAGGCGTAAGGTTACCACCTCAGCCCCAAATTCTAACTTTATAGTACAGTGGGGAAGTTTGCTTATCTTAATTATGGATAAATGAGCACTTAGTCTCCACAATGCTGGCACACATGCTCTCCCTCAAACTGATGGCATAAGGTAATAATTTAAATTATCTATATATATTGTATGACTGTATCTTGCTTTTAAAGCACATCTACTATCTGTCCAGATTACCTCTGCTGCCTTGAATAAAAACAAAGAGTTTCATATTGCTGTCCCTCCTGTATACATGCAAACACTGTCCAATGAAATAGAACCTCAGAAAAAACCCTAAGCAGCCACATTAAAAACGACTAAGACTTCAACTAGCAACAAGGATGGCCCTTAATGCTACAATGTAAGTTTAAACTTTGATCCTTAGCTGTAAGTGAACTGATCTCAATTAAAACCCAGGACTTCATCCACAGTATTTTATTAACATAGGTGAATTTCTTAATCCCAGCTATAAACTAAATATTCAGCACACCAAGGCTTAATATGCTGTTCAGTTTACAACACCTACTCAACAATAAAGTCTCCTTGCTTTCACATTGGCTTATACCAAATTGTAAAATTAAATGACAAGCATAAAGTTAACACAACATAGATGACTATTCAAATGCTATGTAGTATCATTCAAGAATTTAAGGCTTAAATTTAAAATTGTGGGACATTTTATCATCTTTTAATGCAAGTAAGTTTACAGGCAATAAAGACAAACTGCCTGGGTTTTAACCCTACCCCTGCCTTTTTTTAAAGACAGGGTCTTGCTCTCCCGCAGGATGGAGTGCAGTTGCTCCATGACAGCTCACTGCAGCAATGACCTCCTGGGTTCAGTCAGTACTCCCACCTCGGCCTCCCCAGTAGCTCAGACTTGCTAGCACCCACCACCGTGCCCGGCTAATTTTTTTGCATTTTTTTTTTGTAGAGATCAAGTTTTACTATGTTACCCAGGCTGGTCTTGAACTCCTGGGCTCAAGCTGCCCACCTCGGCCTCCCAAAGTGCTGGAGTTATAGGCATCAACCACTGCACCTGGCCCCCTGCCTCTTACTGTGTAACATTAAGAAAAAATATAAAAGTCCAAGATTGTTTCCCCATCTGTAAAAAGAGCCTACCTCAGATATTTGCAGAGGGTTAAACTAGTTAACACTTAAAGGAGTAGTACAGTCTGACACAGATTGTTAGTGATAGATAAAAGTTACTATTTTGAAGGGGTACAGCACTATAAACACTATCTAAACATAATGTAATAAACTTTATTTATTCAATGGCTTAATTTTTTAACTGCATAGGCTTTGTAAACTTTCCAACATTAAAAGGAAAAGGCCACAATGAGTTTTCTAGTATTTTCAATGCTGCTGACTTGAAGTAACCCAGAAACTTTTAAATGGTCCACATAAAAAAACTAAAAATTAGGTGGTATTTCAACTAAGACCCTTTAAATGTAGTTCCCAAAATCACCTTGATGACTGGTCTACATTTATGCCAGTAATTTTAGTTAAGAATAATTTAAAATATAAAAGACAATATATATGGAGCAATCCTGGCTGGTGGAAAATGTTCCAATTAAATAATCTTGGCTTTCCCCGTCAATAAACTTATTCTCTGGACTATTTAGGCCACTAGGTTTTTAACACTCCCAAGTCAATACTAAGTATTTTATTCCAAGATCCCTCCCCAACAAGTTTTTATTGTGAAACACCTTATTCAAGGTAAAATGTTAGCCATTATACTCACTCCCAATTTTGGGATAGTGTTCTTTTTTTGTGTTCTCTAACTTCACATTTTTTTTTTTTTTTTTTTTTTAGAGACGAAGTATTGCTTTGTTGTCCAAGCTAGTCTTGACCTCCTGGACATAAGCGATCAGCCTCTCAATGTGCAGGGATTACAAGCATGAGCCACCACACCCAGCCAATCCTTTAACTTTTAATCACTTCCTAACAACTTATGATCTTACATATGTGGCTTTATAACAAGTTCTGACAGTTTAAAAAAATACAACAATGTCAACCTGATAAACACTTCAGGTATATAACTGACCAATCACTGTCACCTTTTAAAGAAATGTTACTCAAGCACACCATTAATCCTTACTGAATTTTTCCAGTATTTTATCCATCATAATTATTCTTCTAAAATCTTAAATGACAAACGAAAGCTAAGTCACTAGTTACCTAAGGGGAAGGGAGGAGGTTACAATGCAACTAGATAATATTGGTAGTTATTTTAGAAGCTATATAAAAACTACCCTGGGAAAGAGCTTGACAAGCTTTAATTGAGTTCAAATACTAACCAGCCTTTTTAGATCTGATTTGACATATAATTCATGAAAACCACTTTTTTGAGACAGAGTCTCGATCTATAGCGGGGTGTGGTGCAGTGGTGCAATACAGGCTCACTTTAACCTCTGCCTTCCAGGTTCAAGCAATCCTCCCACCTCAGGCTCCTGGGTAGCTGAGACAACAGGTGCACACCACCAGGCCTGGTTATTTATTTATTTTTTTTTTTTTGGTAGAGACAGGGTCTCACCATGTTGCCCAGGCTGGTCCAGGACTCCCAGGCTCAAGCAATCTGCCCACCCCAGCCTCCCAAAGTGCTATATTACAAGCATGAGCCACCGCACCTACCCTACTTTTTTTTTTTTTTTTTAACTATTTAAAACAAATGAGACATTAAGGTCAATAAACAAATCTTCCCCAAAAAACACTTTAGTCAATAAAAATATAAATTTTGGTATTATTTCCCCATTATTAAAGAATAGATATTTCTCTTCCCCAGCTTTCTCTATACATTTTCAAGGTAAGTGTGAAAAGGGATCCTATTTTTATTCAAGACTAATATACAATGGACCAAACATTTTCAAAGCAAGACTAATTTCTCTGTATTAAATCTCATTACTTCATACTTTAGAATGAACTGACTATAAAAAAGTGAAGCTGAAAACATAAACAGCTAATAAATGAAATATGACAGTTTTTTTGGGGGGGAGGATGGAGTCCAGGCTGCCGCCCAGGCTGGAGTGCAATGGCGCAATTTCAGCTCACTGCAACCTCTAATTCCCAGGTTCCAAGTTATTATCCTGCCTGAGCCTCCCAAGGAGCTGGGATTATAGGTGCCCACGACACGCCCAGCTAATTTTCACATTTTTAATAGAGATGGGGTTTTACACCATGTTGGCCAGGTTAGTCTCAAACTCCTGATCTCAGGTGATCCACCTCAGCCTCCCAAAGTGCTGGGATTACAGGTGTGAGCCACCACGCCCAGTCAACATGACAGTTTTTGAAATAAAAAAAATTTTTTTTTTTTTGAGACACAGTCTTGCTGTGCCACCCAGGCTGGAATGCAGTCGCACAATCTTGTCTCACTGCAACCTCTGCCTCAAGGGTTCAAGCGATTCTCCCACCTCAGCCTCCTGAGTAATGGGAACTACAGGAATGTGCCACCACGTCTGGCTAATTTTTGTATTTTTAGTAGAGATGGGGTTTCGCCATGGTGGCCAGGCTGGTCTGTAACTCCTGACCTCAGGTGATCCACCCACCTCGGCCTCCCAAAGTGCTGAGATTACAGGCGCGAGCCACCACAACTGGCCTAAAAATAGTAAACATTTAACAGACCAGGTCTCACTATCAGAGCGCAGTGGCTCCATCATAGCTTCCTGCATCCCTGAGCTCCTTCCTGGGTTCAACAGATTCTCCCGCCCCCACTTCCTGAGTAGCTAAAACTATAGGCACACACACCCCCACCCCCAACACGCTCAGCTAATTTTTTTTTTTGAGACAGGGGTCTTATTATGTTGCCTAGTGGGTCTAGAAAGCCTGGCCTGAAATGATCCTCACACCTCCGACTTCTGATAGTGATTACAGGCACAAGCTGCCATGTTTTTAATTACCTTTAAATGCTTAATCCAACATCTCCTTTTTCATTTCATTACAAGGAACCAATGACATCTTGTATGGTTACGTTTTAAGTAAGCTCTCAATCAGCTTTGTAAGGTAAACTCCCATTTACCTAGAGGTTAAGGAATAAGTATTTTCCTTAACCTAAAGGTTAAGGTTCTGGTTAACTGAGATTACTACATATTCACAATTCTATAAAATCGTCTATTGGAAATCAATTTAGGTATCAGTGCTCAAGTCAGAAAATAATTTTTCCCTTGAAGAATTTTTAATTTTCCAATGTTTTAAAATCACGTTACTTTTCAAAAGTTTAAGGAAAAATCTGTAGGAGATTCATTCCATGACATTGTCTGTTGGTTGCTTTTTAAGTATATTTTCACACGGCTTCATCCTTCTTTCTCCTAAGACTAAATGGGGAGACAGACTTCCTGGCTGCGTGGGCTCTGTAGTAGTCTGAAGTCTAGATAAGCAGGAGTTTACAGTGCACGACCCAATACTTAAACACCTTGATTATTGGCCAAGCACCACCAGTAAATAGGAGTCTTCCCTCCCCACCCCCAAATAGTCTTAAATACCTAGCTCCAATGTACAATAAAATACTCCAGAAACTAAAACATGCTTACCTTTACTCCACAGGAGTAAATCACTGGCAGTATCAACTATTAGGGCACTGGATAAATACACACAAGCTATGAAAGCAGGCTATGTAGTCAATCTTCCTGTGGTGAACACTGTTTCCAACACACAGATCAGCAAACCAAATAACAAACATGTTGTATTACCTGAAACCACACTGTTGAAAATGAAGCAACAGAAAGAGATCCCAGGCTTTCAGCATCCAGTTCAGTGACCCTATCTACTAAAATGTTGAAGCAGAACTGAAGTCAAATCAAGCTTGGACTAACATAAGTTACATTTCACTCCATTTGTAAATGTGCACACACTTGAAGTGTACAGCTTCAAGTGGAATGGGAAAAAAGTTATTACTCTATTCCTTTTTAAATGCTTTCAAGCATGGTACATATTATCACTTGAAGGCTAAAACTAATCACATCCTTCATGTTGGCCATAAATCACACCCCCAATAGTAGCCTCAAATGTTCTTGTACTAGAGCAGCCTTACCCTAATATTATGTTTTAGGACAGATGGCAGAGTACCTAGGAATATTAAAAAGATACACTGAGTTTCTGGAAAGGGTCACATGGAAAAACCCCAGATTTAAAGCAAAGTATGTGTATCTCAAAAACAAGCACTGAAAAATTTCAATGACATTCTCCAATTCCAAACTTAAAAGTTATCGGATTTTTAGTATCTTTCATAATAGATAAAAATTTACAATGAAAAGTATTTAATACTCCTCCCTTAAATGTTCATCTCAAGATCTGGAAGCATCAATTTCTGGAATTTTTAACTCAGGAAATTTGTCAAAGGCTTCCAACAATGCTAATGCTGAGTGAGACCAATCTACTCAGGGTCTCAACTTTACTACATACGGTAAACCCAACTGTACTGAATCAAGGCCAGTAAATTTGGCATGAGACTACTCTAAAAGTAATTATTTTACAAACAATGTTCAGATTGCCCCAGAAACACTAAGGTATGAGACCATAATCTCAAACATTTAAAGCAAAAATACGAGCCTAGTCTTTTATCATTAAACGGGACAAACTACAGCAGGATTCACAAATTCCCAAATAGGAAGAATCACACTTGAGCTCATTATACATCAACCATTAAAAGGACCAGATGTACTGTCCTGCTATTAAAATATTGCTAGACTTTGGCTAAGTGAATGGGGGACTATTTTGCTTCCTACCCAATCCAATGCAGGAAAGTCACCGTACCTACCTTATAAAACTACCTCAAGGTTAACACAACACTGTAGGTTCCACTAATTTTTAGATTTTAAAAACTCTGCCCCTAGATAACTTGCTACATGGCATGTATATTTTGCCAGACACTAAGTAATTTTAAAGTACCTACCCCAAATGAACTGCAGCACTAAGTAATTTTAAAGTACCTACCCCAAATGAACTGCAGCACTGCAGAGTACGGAATGTGTCCACACCACAAAGTAAAATGAGAAATTCCAATGCTTTTAAGTAAAAACTACGGATGTTAATGTTGGAAAGAGTAACTCATGAAGTCATACTATGGAAATAATTACTTATTCTAATAAGTCCCATAGTAAACTATAGAAACAGCCACTAGAGGTATAACAGGTATGCCTCCCTAAAAATAGCTGTCCATTCTTACATGCAAAAGGAAAAAAACTGATTCTAAAACCAACTGATTTTTTAAGTATTTTAGGATGAAATCGTAATCACTTTATTCTCAGATTTGTAGAAGGAAATGCACACAAAACTGCGTTTAAGAAATTCAATTTAGATACTGTATCTATTAACCAGTCTAATACCCACTATTGACACTATATAACTGTCGCCATATACTATCCCTCAAAATGGGACAAAGAAAGGGACAGATAGAGTGGCAAGTGTAGAGACACACACACACACGAAAATTTAGGTCTGGAGGTTTTTCATTCAAAAAGAAAGCCTTCATGTCTATAACAGAATGGGGCTGCATGATTAAACAGTTAAGAAAAGTCAAATGTTAGACCCCTTAAAAATGAGACATTATTTTAATGCGTAATTTTAAAGTCAACCTGGGTAAAATTTTATTTTCAGTAAATGACAACTGGTGACTATCTAAAACATTTGTTAACTATTAATATAAATATTTGTCCATTTTTCCTAATCATTCAAAAAAGTTGGATTGTATTACCTCGTTTTAGGTAGCAGGGCAAGTGTAATTATTTTTAAAGAGTGAAAACACTGATCTTCAAATCTAAGTTTATCGTCATTTCAGATTACTGGAAACAATTACATACATGAGATTCGAAATATTTAATGGAGTAATCTTAATTTGCCATTATTAGCTAGCAGTGAAATTGAGCTGTTAAGTGCTCAACATTCACCAAATATGAGAATAACATTCATCTAAACTGTGACCCCAGTGTTTTCTTTTCTGCTTTTCCCCTTGCCTACTGTTTCCAGTCTGCTTTTTCTCCAACGTAAAGCTGGACTGATTTCAGTGGATAAGAATACAGTAATAAGCAAATCTTTAAATATTACCCTAAGTGGACTCTTAGAATGTAGCTTGTAAAGATATAAGACAACTGTCTGCAAGTTAGTGGCCCTCTAATCTCCAGTAGTGGTGTTTAAACCCCTGAAAATTCAAATATAATCCTAAAGGCAGAAGGACTGACATTTAGGGAAGGGGAAAGGGTGGATAAAAAGAACAATACTCAACCTACCAGCCTCCAAAGAGAAGTCATGCAATTGTGAATACATGTCAACCAACTGTAATTAATATTCCAGCCAAATCACACTGAAAATAAAAAATCTGGTAAGAGCTGTAGTGGAAAGCCACATTAGCCCACCTTTGAATGGTATTTTATATATATATATCTACACACACACAATTTTTATTAAAGGTCTAGTTACAAATATGGTAGGTAATAAAAGACAAGCATTTTTGCATAATACACAGTGCTGCTTAAAGAACTGCTTCAGACATCTCCAGAATATTTCAGTATAACATGCATGACATCTTAAACACATTTTATATCAAGTAGTCTTCACATTTAGCATTAATCTTAGAAATCCAACAAAAATATTTTTCATCTTAAAATCAAATGTGGAGATTACAGTAATATTTTTTCTTACTCAGATATAAAAATATCGTTACTAATTATGTTTAGCTTAAATCGCCAAACCGCAACTACATGCATTACCACAGACCAAATACCATGTAACGGCATCAATTTTGCCCAAAGATTATATCTGATGCCTAAAAAGGTATATATCCCAGGTACAAGCCTACTGTACTATCGTCTAGAATGTCCTGGGGATCAATGGGCAACTAACCAATACATAACCTTGCATGTTATGACTACTGAAACCTTTATAATACAGAAATAAAATTTAAAAGTTTTACCATTCTTCCCGCTGTGCCGTCGCTGCTTCAGTGTGTCGTGGGGAGGAGTTTGAATGGCTAGGGAATTAACAACCGGTACAGCAACCAATCAAAATTCTAGTTTTAGTTTTTGACACTGTTAGGGTTAAAAACTTTAATTCATTTACACTTCAGTTCAACAGTAGGTAAACTATAAAGTCAGCTGCTTTGTGATTTATCAGGGCTAACAGCCTGCCCCAAACAGCAAGTTATACATTTAATCATTTTGGTGCCTCTGTCCAAAGAACAGAATTCAGCAAACGAAAACCAAAATGTTAAAGACTTTAATTTACAAGTATCTAACATCTGCCTTTCTCAAATAAGCTATATACAATTCAAGTTAGTTCTATCTAATTTTAAAAGTTTGTTTCCCTTCCCACCACCACTCCCCCAAAACCAGCACTATGATCAGCCTGACAAGAATCTGCTTAGGCTGAGTTTAATAAATCTTATATTCCAAAGTGCTTCTCCCCTCCCCACTCTCCCTCCAAATCTTGTGCTCTTTCTCAGCAAAGGAAATCGTGTTTTCTAATACTGGGTTAAAGCGACATCTTACTGTTATATCCACCAACACCTTTCTCCTTACAGTTAAAAAAAAAAATTCACACACACACCCCTCCCCATTACAAAAATGGAAGCATGAACCCACGATCATCAGTCAGTAATCGGAGCTAAGAAAACCCAACCAAGAACCCCAATTTAGCCCCTCCTACTAACTCCCGTATTATGTTCCCAATCCCAAATGCAGCATGTTAATGCACTAAATGCAGATTTAGGTCGTATATACAACTGTTACTCCAATTAGAAGAGCCAAGTTAATACTAAGAAATCTGCACCAAAAAGGAAAAAAGAAAGTATCTCACAACACAAAACAGGATTTGTTTCTCTTAAGAAAAAGAACTATAGGCCTCCCTTAGTGGGCGGGAAACAGAAATCAAGACACCAAAATAGGATCCTGGGCACCGAAAAAACAGGGGGGTGTAAAAAATTCAGTTGCACATAAAAAGTGAAGTACAATCTGCACTAACAGTTCGGGAACCCAATAGCTGAGGGCGCGAAAGGGTGCGCGGTTAGAATAACTCAGTGGGGTGGGGGAAGGGTAGATACTAGGCCGGAGATAGGAACAGCTCCAGTCAAGCGCAGGCCCCATCGACTAGGAACTTAACGAGAGCCCGCGGAGCAAAACCAACGTACCAACAAGAAACTCGGACCATTTCACCAGAACCAATGTGGTCTGCATGTCAAATTGTAGGGCCTATATGAGCATGCCATTGTGCGACAGCGTACGGTGGAGAAAATGAGAAAAGTCCTAAGGCGAAACTTACTCAAAATCCCAAGAAAACATTCGGCCTGAAGCCGACACGGGAGAGGCAGAGGTAGACAGCCTACGCGTTCCCCAAAACGTGATTATAAACAATCGCATCGTCTCTGGATGGTGGAGAAGCACCAAATAAACCTTAGTAATACAAACAGGGAAGCTTTTTGTCTCTATCTGCGTTTTTATGCCCAAGACTTTAGAAAAAGGAAAAAAGAGGGGACAGCGTGAAAAGAAAAAAGGTACCCCTCGACAGGCGGGAAAAAATCCTGGCGGCTAAGTCAGTGGGAGGAGACCCATGGCGAGGGAGGGAGGCCGGGCCAAGGAGCAGCATGGTGACGGCTAAAGGTGGAAACGTGTGTGATGGGGGAGGGGGCGATAAGCAGGCAGAGCAAGAAGGAAATAAATGAAGGTCCAGGAAACCCAACGTAGACAAGGGGAGACCAGTGGAAGAAAGCTGCATGGGGGCCCAGAGGATGGGCTGAGAGCGGGAACCAGGCCTAATGGCGGGGGAATAAGGAGGGGGAGGGGGACTAGTTGGGCCTGACTATCCTGGGCTGCCCCTTACTCACCCTTCATCTTCCTCGTTCTTACTGGCGTCGATCTTCGCCCCCTCCGACTCGGCGCTGCCCCCTTCGGTGCCTCCAGACGCGGTTCCGCCTCCGGTCCCGGCTCCGCTTCCCGCCGCCGCCGCTGCCCCCTGTGCCGCCGCCACCATGGCTCCCTCCTGCTCGCCCGCCAAGCCGCCTACCGCCGCCGTTGCCGCCGCCGCCCCGTCCCCGCCGAACTGCTCCTCCGACATAGTGCTAGTGTCTCCGCCGCTGCCGCCGAGACTACACCCGCCGCTGCCGCGAACCGAAACTAGCAGCAAAGTAATCCCCGCCGCTGCCGCGCGCCCGCTCTACCTCGCGAAGCACACAAGACAGGGAAGGCGCGCGCGTGGCTGCAAAGGCTCCTGCGCCTCTCCCTGGCCTGCCCCCTTCGCCTCCCACTCTCGCGCGGCGCACACTCCCGCTCTCTTCCGCTGCACTGAAAAAGAATAAGCACCAGCGGCGGCCGCTCTTGCCTCCTCCTCGCTTTAATGGCGCCGCCGCGGACCACCTAAAATGGCCGACGGAAGAACGGCGCGTCCCGGTCACGTGACGCGAGAGCGCGCCCTTCGCGCCTCCCCCACCGCCCCCTTCCCCTAGGTTTTTTTCCCCTTCCTCCTCGGTCCGGCCCTCTCACTCCCCTTTATACCTTCCTCTCACGCTCAGCGTCGCGCAGCGTGGAGGGCCTTTAAAAGGAACCGGAAGTGTCGTGCGCTAAGACGGTCGCGCGGGGACCATCGAGAACAAGGAGTGATGTTTCGAAGTCGCGGCTAGAGGGGCCCCCTGCCTCCGCCCCCGCCCTTCCGAGGATTCCTGGAGTCCAGTCACCCTCCCCACCACTCCAGTAGCGGTCGAGAGCAGCCTCGTCAGGCTTGGGGTGTGGCTGCACGTCCCCGAAGGCGGCTGTGTCCCGTACATCTGCGGCGTTTGGAGGGGGGAGGGGAGACTCACACCCTGCGGCAGCTTAAGCCTGGATGTTCGCGCTCGAGGAGGGAATTAGGTCTGAGGTGTCAGCCCTGTGCCCCTGGCTCTGTCCACCCGGACGCCCGCGGAGCTCGGAGTCAGGCGCCGCAGCTGGCCGCGAGCGCAGTGATTGTCGCAGCTCCTCTCCCTGCCGTCGCCGCCCGGGACCGGGTGACATTGAGGTTTTCGCCTTTCGTCGCTGCGCCGATAGGGCTTCTTTTTAAGATTTGGCTTTCCAAGTAAGATTTTTGTTTGCCTGCTTTTCTCCTGAATTTTTTTTTTTTTTTTTTTTTTTGGTCTAAAGAAGCAGGTAATTTGCATATCTTAAGGAAAACATTGTTTTTGCTTTGCTTTTGTTGTTTAAAGATTCTAAAGTGTACCGTGATTCGTTTACTAATAGTTGGGATGTGCGTTAAATCAAGTGTTCGCTGAATGTTCTCCAGTTCTTGCACATAGAACATATAAATGCCGTGAGTCAACTTGACGAGGTTTGAGTTTGGGGTTTTGTTGGTTTTTGTTTTGTTTTTTTGTAACACTGTTAGGCATTTCATTCAGGGTAACAGTAAAATTACTTTTTATACACCTGTTAAATATTCCCTATGCCTTGGCTGGAGACTGGATTATTCGGACTTTGGGATTTACTGCTTCCAGCAGTATCTTTAGAAGAAGATGAAGCTTCTAGGTACCTCTGTAGTCAACAAATAATTATTTGTCTGTTGACTAAGTGTTCGGGCACGGGGAAAACAAAGACGAGTTTGCAGAATCCAGCAAAAACCTTAAGAGTTTAAGTATTTGTTTTCCACTGTAGTTAAACGAATTTGTATTAATTGAACACTATCCAAAAATCTCAAAGGAAGATTATAAATAAGTTTTATTAATCAAGTTAGTAGAATTTACATTACAGAATAATTAAGAATACAGGTCAAGTTCTGAAAACGTCCTAAAAATGTAATCTTACCAAACTCCTGTTATAAGCAAGTGACATGAAGGTGATACCAAGAATGTTTATCTTAAGGTGGTAGTGGTTCCACATTTGTCTCCACTTCCCAGAATATTAGCAAAGGAAAAGTGGGTATGGTGCTCAAACCATGTATTCCTGGTTAGAAACAACTAGAATGATTGACTGAAGGGAAGTCTATTTAATATTTTCTGGTTTCAAGCGAGGGTAATTATCATTTATTTTTATCTTTTTTTTTTTTTTTTTTTTTGAGACGGAGTTTCACTCGTTACCCAGGCTAGAGTGCAATGGCGCGATCTCAGCTCACCGCACCCTCCGCCTCCTGGGTTCAGGCAATTCTCCTGAGTAGCTGAGATTACAGGCACGCGCCACCATGCCCAGCTAATGTTTTGTATTTTTAGTAGAGACGGGGTTTCACCATGTTGACCAGGATGGTCTTGATCTCTTGACCTCGTGATCCACCCGCCTCGGCCTCCCAAAGTGCTGGGATTACAGGCTTGAGCCACCGCGCCCGGCCTCATTTATTTTTATCTTAAGATATCATTAGACATGCCCACCTTTTGGTAATAGTGACTTTTCCAAAAGGTTCATTTTGATTCTCATGTAGCTCAGGAGCTCCTGGAATTCTTAGAATTTATGTCAAAAATTCCAGACAACCTAAGACTGATTTTTTTAAATTTTTTTATATAAACATGCTAATCTTCTCTATATTGTTCCAATTTTAGTATATGTGCTGCCAAAGTGAGCACAAGACTGATTTTAAAGCTAGCATCTTTATAATATGCTTTATGAGTGTGTGTGATGTCCATATCACACATAGCCCTTCATATTATGGTCAAGATCTCTGCATCCAGAATGTGCTCCTGTATCCACGAAATATTACTCTTAGAGCTTATAACTTCAGGCAGGCGCGGTGACTCACGCCTGTAATCCCAGCACTTTGGGAGGCGAAGCGGGGAGGATTGCTTGCCTCGAGGAGTTGGAGATCAACCTGGTCAACATAGTGAGACCTTGCCTCTACAAAAAATCAAAAAATTAGCCTGGCGTGGTGGTGATTCCTGTTGTTCCAGGTACTCCTGAGGCTGAGGTGGGAGGATCACTTGAGGCTGGGAGGTGGAGACTGCAGTGAGAAAGGCAGAGTGAGACCCTGTATCAGAAACATGCAAACGTTACTATTTATGTGAAGTCTTCTCAGGCTTCCTGAGGCAGAATTACCCCTTTTCACAGTCCTTTATCTTTTCCTCTGTTATTCATAGTTTTCTACTAAACCATGAGTTCTTGGAAAATAAACAGTATCTTCTAGGTATCCCTCCCTAACACACACACATAGACACACATATATACACAGTATATATCCACACTATAGAATTGCCAGTTGAATGACAGAATGACAAAATAGTGTGTCCAACTTACTAGATTAAGGGGCTTTCAAGAAAACTAGGTATTCTTCCAGGGACTTTAAAGTCTAATCTCCACACCATCTCATTTCATCTCTGGCATTTAAAACAAAAACAAAACTTTTGGCCAGGTCCTATGGCTCATGCCTATAATCCCAACACTGGGAGGCCAAGGAAGGAGGATTGCTTGAGCCCAGGAATTTGAGACCAGCCTGGGCAACATAGCAAAACCCTGTCTCTACAAAAAATTTAAAAGATTTGTTCGGGCCCACCCAGGGATGCCTTCGGTTGTGTTTAACCTATTTCTTTTGCCAGGTGCAGTGGCTCATGTCTGTAATTCCAACACTTTTGAGAGGCCGAGGTGGGTGGATCACTTCAGGCTGAGAGTTTGAGACCAGCCTGGGCAACATGGTGAAACCCCATCTCTACCAAAAATACAAACATTAGCTGGATGTGACGCCGCACCCCTGTAATCCTGGCTACTCAGGACGCTGAGGCAGGAGAATTGCATGAACCCAGGAGGCAGAGGTTGCAGTGAACCAAGATTGCACCACTGCACTCCAGCTGGGCGACAGAGTGAGTGAGACTTTGTCTCAAAAAAAAAAACAACAAAAAATTAGCCAGGTGTGGTAGCGTGAGCCTCTTGTCCCAGCTACCCAGGAGGCTGAGGTGGGAAGATTGCTTGAGTCCAAAAGGTCAAGGCTGAAGTGAGCAGTGATCATGCCACTGACTGCACTCCAGCCTGGACAACAGAGCAAGAGTTTGTCTCAAAAACAGAAAAACAAAATACCACTTCTTCAAATGACCTGCTGATTGATGTATGAAATTTCTTGAGAATGAAACAAAACTTTTTGTTACACATTCATAGGTAATGATTAATTAAGTGGCTGGAGATGCTATATTGGACTTGCCCCCAAACACTAGAAGGAAGCAATATCCCCTGTCAATGTATAGGACATGAACTATTCCATTGCTTTAGGAGATTCCCAGTGTGTTTCAGATAACATGCTAAAACGCTAGATTGTCATTGAATTTAGCCTTTAAAAGCAATAAGTCTCTGCAGCAAAAACGAGAGCACTTGTAAACGGCCAAAAATGAAGCCCATTTGAGAGTTAAATTGGAATCACTTTTACCTAGAACAAGATGCATATACCTAAGCCGAGGAAGTCATGGTGTTAATCTGCTGGATGCATTCTACAAATGCAGAAGGAGGTTCCCTGTGTTCAAATTTTTAAAGAATCAATAGGATATGTATGCCAGTTGGCAACCTAGAATAAACAGTGTGGAAGAAACAGCCAGAAGTACCCTTTTTTGTTTTGCTCTGTCATCCAGGCTGGAGTGCAGTGGCAGGATTTCAGCTCACTGCAACCTCCACCTCCTGGGTTCAAGTGATTCTCCTGCCTTAGCCTCCTGAGTAGCTTGAACTTCAGGCCTGTGCCAGCACACCCAGCTAATTTTTGTATTTTTAGTAGAGACGGGGTTTCACCAAACTAGCCAGGCTGGTCTCGAGCTCCTGACTTTGTTATCTGCCTGCCCCAGCCTCCCAAAGTGCTGGGATTACAGGTTTGAGCCACCATGGCCGGCCAAGAACCCATTTTTTTATACAAGGTATACATGTGACCTGCTTCTACAACCATGTTAAACAGCCTATAACATATCTGGACCTATTTGCAGAACACTGTCAGTAGGAATTGACCATTTTGTTAGAGAGTTAGCTTGTGATTTTATGTGAAGTGACCAACTGCCCATGCAGTGAACATTCTCTGTCATTTCCCTTGGTTATAAGGAAGCTTCACTTTACTCAAAAAATAAAAGCCCTATCAACTCTGAAAAGTCAGATTTTACTTCAGCAACAAAGTCTAATACTGTAGTCAGTTCTGCTTACTCATGAGGTTGTCAATAGTCTGCTTTTAGATACAGTTTTTTAAAACCTAGCCCAAAAAAGAATTCAGACAAAGCTGTTCACATGCCTGTAGTCCCAGCTACTCAGAAGGCTGAGGGAGATTCCTTTGATCTCAGTAGTTCAAGCTCAGCCCGGGAAATACAGTGAAACCCCCCACCACCACCAGCTCTTTAAAAAAGAAAAAGAAATAGTAAGGAAATACACTCCTCTCATTCCAGA
Organism: Sapajus apella; assembly: GCF_009761245.1. Taxonomy (NCBI): domain Eukaryota; kingdom Metazoa; phylum Chordata; class Mammalia; order Primates; family Cebidae; genus Sapajus; species Sapajus apella. The sequence continues at coordinate 15,462,873 of NW_022436985.1, read as the reverse complement.
CCTACATATGCAGCTGCCTATTTGACATCCCCACCTAAATGTTCACAGGCATCTCCAGCATAAAATGTCCGAAACTAAACTCTACGTTTCCTACAAATCTGCTTCTTTGGTTTTCCTCTTCTCAGCAAATGACACCTCCACCCACCCATTTGTTCCTGCCAAAAACCAGGGAATCATCTTTGATATCACCCCTCCCTTACCCTCTGTTAGAGACAGAATACTCGTTCCTAGGTACCACAAGGAAAAATTGGTATTCAGACAAAGTTTTCTCAGCAAGGCAATTTTACTTTGTAGAAAGGATGCTGCTCATCAGCCATCTTGCCACAAGAGTACAATGAACAAAGGAAAGGCAGGCATATTTATTCCTTATGCATTGGGTCCTTACTGCTGTGTCCAATCTTTGTTGGTTGGAGCCAGACCTCACAATATAAACTGAACCCAATTGGCTAACGACTTAAAACTTTTCTAAATAGGTAAAGGTAATGGAGAACAAAAGGAAAAGAGGAAGTCCAAATAAAGAAGGCAGAGGAAGTTGCTTTTGAAAAGACTTAGAAAAGTAATAACATAAATATGTTGGTTAAAGTACAAGGACACAGAATGTATTATGTACCTAAATATCTTGGTTAAAGTACAAGGACATAGAGTGTACTTACTCCCTTATATCTAACAGCTGTATAGGATAGGGTTTAGCAAAGTTATTAGCAAAAATCTAGAAGGCTTTGAAGAAGGTTAGTCTTTAAAAGACTAAAGTTAGTCTGACATATATTATTATTATCCTTTAACAAGAAGGGAAACTTTGAAGAGGAACTTTTTACTTTCTACAGTTTCCTCCTCTTGACTTTATAGTTTTTCCTCTTCAGACTTTTTTTTTTTTTAAGATGGGGTTTCACCATGTTGGCCAGGCTGGTCTTGAACTCCTGACCTCAGCCGCCCACCTCGGCCTCTCAAAGTGCTGAGATTACAGGCGTGAGCCACCGCACCCACACTCTTTAGACTTTCTTAACATGTCTTGCCTTAGTTGTTCTGCCTGAGTCTCAAAAAGAAAAAGCCTTTCTTGTTTTATGATGTCATATTTTTTATTTTTCCATTTGATGAAATGTCAGGGTAAAAGGGATAGTCAATTGAATTAGAACACAACTGCCACAACAATTATTTGGCAGAGTGTCCAGGAAAGGTCCTCCACAATACCACCATACATCTGCTCAGGGATGAATAAGGGTGGACTGATGGGTCAGCTCTTGGAAGTGACTGACCTCACTGCATCCTGTTAAGTTTCCAAGGAACACCAAATTTTCCCCTTGTCATTGGAGACATGAGATAAAATTGCTCTTGGAAGATGGAGGCTAGATGGCCCTTGGGGGCTGACCTGCAAGGTGCTACATTTCAGGAAATAGCAGAGAGAGAGTTTGGTACAGTTCATTATCTTAGGCTGTAGGATTTTGCAAAAGAGTTACCACACAGTCCATGTCCTGTCGATTAGAGGACCATGTGAGTGGACATGGAACAGCCTGGGCCTCTGGCCTGCCAGGCACACAAGCGTTAACAATTGCTTTTATTAAGCATGGAGGCTAGATGGAAAAAACAAAAAAAAAAAATTGCTTTTATTTAGAGTGCAGATGGAATATTTATTATAGCTAGGCATTTATATCCTGATACCCTGTCTCATTTGCTATGGTTTGCCTTAGGTCTTTTACTTCTACTACAGAGACTTTGATTTTGTCATTGTGTCTCGGAATGACAAATGATTCCGAGTGATTGATAGAGTGGATTTTAAAAATTCCTTTAGGATCCTTTCCTGAAATGTTGGCTCCTGTACCATAAATACAACTTAGTGAAAGAGAAGAGTTTTTAGATGTTGCAATAGTAATAGTAAGCTGCATAGAATTATATTGGTTATATTGACAGCTAGAAGGAGTAATTCCTTTGGTGAAATGGATATATGATTATAAGGACTAAGACAAAGACCTGTGGAAGCAGTCCATCGTAAACCATTAGTGTTCCCATAATACATTAAACTAAGCAGAACGTAGAGATTTTGTTTTATGGGGAAAAGAGTCTGATTCCTACAGCTACTATTATCTGGATTACTAATATCTTTACAGGAACTCATTATGTCTTCCTAATCCAAGGAAATCCAAGAGGGACAGAGATATTTTTCTGAAGTAGTAAGCTGTGTTTGATTATGTAAATCTCCGCAAGGTATCGCTAAACAGGCATCAAAAGTAATAACTTGAAGTGAGTTAGACCTAATTACATTAATAATAAGATGGGGAGTAAAGGAAAAAAAAAGATAAGAGTAAGAAAAAATTAGCATTCAGTCAAAAAGTTTTCTCAGCAAGGCAATTTTACTTTCTGTAGAAAGGATACTGCTCATCAGCCATCTTGCCACAAGAGTACAATGAATAAAGAATATTTATTCCTTATGCATTGGGTCCTTACTGCTGTGTCCAATCTTTGTTGGTTGGAGCCAGACCTCACAATCTAAACCGAACCTGATTAGCTAACAACTTAAAACTTTTCTAAATAGGTAAAGGCAATGGAGAACAAAAGGAAAAGAGGAAGTGCAAGCAAGGAAGACAGAGGAAGTTACTTTTGAAAGGATTTAGAAAAGTAATAACATAAATATCTTGGTTAATGTACAGGGACATAGAATGTACTACGTGTCTGTGAGCATGTCCAGCACAAATATCTTGGCTAAAGTACAAGAACATAAAATGTACTTACTCCCTTATATCTAAAAGCTGTATAGGATAGGGCTTAACAAAGAGTTATTAGCAAAAAACAAGAAGGCTTTGAAGAAAATCTTTTAAACAAACTACTGTTTCTAACATTATCATTATTCTTTAACAAGAAGGGAAACTCTGAAGAGGAACTTTTTACTTTCTACACCCCCCACATCCAATCAATCACCAACTCCTCTTGCCTCCAAAATATATCTTGATCCATCTAAATGCTTCTTAGAACATAAATACTGGGGTAATTTCTAGGTAGATTTATTCACATTCAACCAGGCAACATGTTAACGGCACATGTACATTTCTAGTGCTGGGAAATACAACCGTGATCAAAATAGGCAAAATCGGCCAGGCATGGTGATTCAGGCCTGTAATTCCAGCACTTTGGGAGGCTGAGGTGGGTGGGTCACCTGAGGTCAGGAGTTCAAGACCAGCCTGACCAACATGGTGAAACCCCGTCTCTACTAAATGCCAAAAAAATTAGCCAGGTGTGGTGGTGCACGCCAGTAGTCCCAGCTATTTGGGAGGCTGAGACAGGAGAATTGCTTGAATCCGGGAGGGAGCGGTTACAGTGAGCCAAGATCACTCCATTGCACTCCAGCCTGGGCAGCAAGAGCAAAACTGTCTCAAAAAACAAACTAACAAAAAATAGGCAAGGTCTCTGTTCTCTTGGAGCTGACATTCTAATGGCAGAGACAAAGGACAGACAGATATGTAATGTTAGGAAGAAAAAAATAAAAGTGCTAAGCATAAAATATGTGCTATAGGGCAGTCAGAGAAAATTCTTCAAGAGAATAACTTTCTGAGTAGCGCCTTGAAGAAAGTAAGGGAGAAAGCCATATACTTAGCTTAGGGAAGACTTTACAAGGCAAAGGGTACACCTGAGGCAGGAGTGTGATTTGTGCTTACAATGAACAATGAAGTCAAATGTGGCTAAAGTGAAGGAAAGCAAATATAATAGATCATACCTGAGAGGTATCCAGTAATGAGGTTACTCAGGGCCTTGTAAACTGTGGTTAGCACTCTGCTTTTATTATCAAAGTCATGAGAAACCATGGAAAGGTTTTGAGCAGAGGAAGAACGTGACCTGACTTTAAGCGGAACATTATGGATACTGTGTGGACAGTGGACTGTGGGAGGACATCAGGGAGATGAGTTAAAAGGCCACTGTCATGAATGGACTTTTTTTTTTTTTTTTTTTTTTTTGAGATAGGATCCCGTTCTGTTGTCCAGGCTAGAATACAGTGGCACAATCACGACTGACTGCAGCCTTAACCTCCTAGGCTCAAGTGATCCTCCCACCCTCAGCCTCCCAAGTAGTTGGGACCACAGGTGTGCACCACTGCACCTGGCTAATTTCTGTATTTTTTTGTAGAGGTGGGGTTTCACCATGTTGCCCAAGCTGGTCTTGAACTCCTGAGCTCAAGTAATCTGCCTGCCTCGGCCTCCCAGAGTGCTGGGATTACAGGCATGAGCCGCTGAACCAGGCCATAAATTGACTGTTTTTTAGCCTTTCTTCCTTAATTCCTTCTGACGAGGCAAATCTACAAAGAGGGTATTATTTACATTATGGTCATGTGACTTTGCTTATTTTTCCTAGAAGGGTATTTTCTCCAAAGAAGAAAACATGCTTTAAAGACAATAAGGGATCATTCAAAATTAAATAAGAAAGATTTGAATTAATATTATTCATATTTCCAATAAAGTCTCAGACTAGCGTTTTCATCCAATGCAATATTTTTTTCCTTATTTTTCTACCCGTTTCTGAAGTTCTGCAATGAGATTTTGATTACCTACTGCAGGTGGGGTTTGTCCATAATGTCACAGGATTACCAGCCGGACACTTCTGTGGTTGGTGGCACCTCTGCTTGAGTTTTGCTTATTCCCTCTGTTCTTGTTCCACCCACTTGGCCCATCAGGCTGCACTCCATTTGATTTATCAGCCAAGATCTCACACCTGCCAAGGGTGAGCCAGGCGCAGAGTAGCGAGGGCTGTGTGAGTGAGTGAGCATGGAGTCCGGCCACTGTGTATAGCCAGGCATGCCGCCTGCTGCAGCCGGGTGGGCAGCTCCAGCCACCAGTACTGGCTACATGCGTTGGCTGCAACTGGACAAGACATACTGCCCGTGCCTTCCACTGCAGGCACCAGCTTCTGGACGCTCAGAGGCTCCAGGAATCGCTGATCCCCAAGAGGGTGTTACAGCATGTCACAGCCACGGCTCAAAACCCTGAGGTCTGGGCTCCTAGAAGGGCAACAGCAGTTCTCTCCTTCTTGTCACCCACAGCACGGGGAGTAGGGGGACATGTTTTGGGGGGACATGTTTCAGCCCATTTGTGTTACAGCTCTTTCAGTCCTGCCACCCTGCTCCAGCCGTGGCTCCTGGGCTGGCCCGCCCCAGCCACTGCTTCCCCTTGTGTGGGGCAGCTGAAAGCAGGAAGGCTGTAGGGTTACAGCTCTGGCATGGGGAATCCTGAGATCTGGGCCTGCAGAGGGGTTGTCACTTTTCACTCCTAGAGTCTGGGAGAGTGTCACTGCCCACAGCTTGGTGAGCCAACCAAGAAAGTGTTACAACTCCTTTAGCTTCCACCATTTGGTGATCCCAAGATCTTGTCCCACGTGCAGGAAGAATGACGTTATGTGGACAACTGGAGGGTGAGCAAGGTGGAGAAGAGCTTTATTGAGTGACCAGACTGCTCTCAGTGGAGCCAGAGACCTGAAGTGGGTATCTCCTACCTGCAGGCAGGCAGTCCTGACCTGAGTCTGAGTCTTGCTGAGTCCAGGGCTCAGAATGGAGTAAGTGCATGCCGATTGGTCCATGGGCAGGAGGAAGTGCATGCTGCGATTGGTCAATGGGCAGGCCTGGGAAAAGGCCCCTGGCCTATCCCAGCCACTTTTAAGGTTCTTTTAGCTGCTAAGTTTATAATTGTCCCACTTAGTTTCCAGGAGTTGCAGTTCAAAAGAATAATTACTGAAAGAGAATACAGAAGAGTCAGGGGTTTCAGACTAAGGTTCAATTTACAAATATTGAAAACCTAAAAAAAAAGTTTAGGAAAGTGTAACTGTCTTGTGGCTCTTTGGGGCCTTTTCCTTTGTTGAAGTGGCTCTCAGTTATTTGATATTCCTCACTTCATAAGAGCTCCCTCAGAATAATCACTTTCTCATGCCAGGGCTGAGAGTTCTCAGTCTCTCAGACTCAGTACAGTTGCTTAAAAGTCACACTTCAAAAATAGTAACATAATTAGATAGTACCTCTGTAGGAAGAGTTTTTCTGTTTAACTAATTTGTATCCTTGATGTTTTGGCTACTGTAGTAGACTGGCTATTTGGGGCTCCCCAACAATTTTTTGCCTTCTCTTAGTAATAAATAGCATACGAGAAACAAATGGAGCCGGAGGAGGGAATAAAGAACAGCAAGCCAGATCATCAGAATGAACTCATCACCACTGGTAACATTGTTTCTGACAAGGCACAGCCCCTAAGTCAGCCAAGCCAGTCACATTTGAAGAACTTCCCTTTGATTTTCTTTCTTTCTTTTTTTTTTTTCTTTTTTCTTTTTTTTTTTTTTTTGGACAGAGTATCGTTTTTGTCCCCTAGGCTGGAATGCAGTGGCACGATTTTGGCTCATGCAACCTCCACCTCCTGGTTTCAAGCAATTTTCATACCTCTGGTTCCCAAGTAGCTGGAATTACAGATGTGCACCACCACACCTGGCTACTTTTTGTGTTTTTAGTAGAGGCAGGGTTTTGCCATGTTGGCCAGGCTGATCTCGAACTGGCCTCAAGTAATCCACCCACCTTGGCCTCAAGTGCTGGAGTTACAGACGTGAGCCACTGCGCCCAGCCTCTTTGTTTGTTTGTTTTTGAGATGGAATCTCTTTCTGTCACCCAGGCTGGAGTGCAATGGCCCGATCTTGGCACACTGCAACCTCTGTATCCCAGGTGATTCTCCTGACTCAGCCTTCCGAATAGCTGGGATTACAGGTGTGTGCCACCACACCTGGCTAATTTTTGTATTTTTAGTAGAGACAGGGTTTCACCATGTTGGCCAGGCTGGTCTCAAACTCCTGACCTCAAGTGATCTGTCGGCCTTGGCCTCTCAAAGTGCTGGAATTACAGGTATGAGCCACTGCAACTGGCCCCCCTTTGATATTTGAGTGAAGAAATACTCTCCTACCTATTGGTCATAAAGCATGTAGCTAAGGGAACCACTGTCAGCCATTTTGCAACAGAAAGATCCCTATGAAGACAGGAATCAAATAGCAAGGAAGAGTTACTGCAATGTGGTATAGACAGGATGCCAGTTCATGGTCACATTCTTTGAACTACTAGATCAACTTCTCCCTACAGCTATCTCTGCCTTTAGACTTAGTCACATGACTCAATAAATTCCCTTTATCATTTAAGCTAGTTTGACTTGCCAGTTTATTTCTCTAAATCAAAGGAATTCTAACTGATTTGTTGGTTGTCAACTTTGCATTATACTACCCACTTGTAACATCTCTGCCTTGAAGAGGAGAAACCAGGAACATTTCCTGGAATCCCTATCCTTTATAGTTCCAAGTTAGGATGTGGCAGTGAGAGGTGCTATGTTAGTCCCTTTTGCCTGCTATAACAAAATGGCACAGATTGAGTAGCTTATAAACAACAGAAATTTATTTCTCACACTTCTGGAGGCTGGGAAATCCAAGGTCAAGGTACTGGTAGATTCTTTGTCTGATGAGGGCTCATTTTCTGATTCAGAAAGCCTGGCCAAGGTTTGTTTTTTTGTTTTTTTTTTTTTTTAGAGACGAAGTTTCACTCTTGTTGCCCAGGCTAGAGTGCGTCCAATGGCACGATCTCGGCTCACCGCAACCTCTGCCTCCTGGGTTCAAGCGATTCCCCTGCTTCAGCCTCCCAAGTAGCTGGGATTACAGGCATTTGCCACCAAGCCCGGCTAATATTGTATTTTTAGTAGAGATGAGGTTTCTCCATGTTGCTCGGTCTGGTCCCGAACTCCTGACCTCAGGTGATCTGCCTGCCTTGGCCTCCCAAAGTGCTGGGATTACAGGTGTGAGCTACCATACCCAGCCCGGGATCTCTTTTATAAGGGAACTAATCCCATTCATGAGGGTTCTGCCTTCATAACCTAATCACTTATCAAAGGGCCCATTTCCTAATACCATTACCTTAGGGGTTAGACTTCAATATATGACTTCTGGGGAGACATTCAGTCCATAGTAGGTACTCACAACAAAATAAAAAGGCAAAGCAAGGAAGCTTTTATTCTCAGGCTGTGGAAGCCCCATGGACTTCTCCCAGTAAGTTGTGGCCATTTTCAGTTTCTCAATTTTTCCACCAGCTCCCACTTTGCAGTTGTGTCAGCCAGTCATAAAACAACTTCTCAGACTTCCGAGCAAGCTCCTGCTTTGAGGCCACGGTGGCCATAAATGGCAGCTTCTCAGGCTCCTCCACAATCTCTGGTTTCTTATATTTCTCCATAAGTTCAACTTTTTCATCAATTCCAATGCTTCAAGCCAAAGTCATTAGTAAATGTTCTGCAGTCTTTCAGCTGCAGCTCCAGACCTTCACTCCTCCAGCTTCTCCTACATCCATCTAACCCTCATTTCCTACATTAAATCTCTTTATTCCTGAATACTTGCCATGACTTTGTTTTCTCATTATACCCAGTTATTAGTAAGAGAAGCAATTTCCAGGAAGCTCAGATTTCAGGATAAAAACTTTCATTGGATTTAAAGGTATTAATGATCTCATTGCCAGTGATAACGGCATTGGTGGTCCATGGCATACAGTGGTAAAATAGTCGTTACCTTGAATGACAGAGAAGTTGCTGCAATAAGATTGTATAATGGAAATAAAGGGTACAAGGATTGTGCAGTGGGTTGACAATTTCAACGTACACTGGAGAACTTAAAAGAAAGAAAAAGATAAGCTCAAGGCTTTAAATTCCTACTTCAAGGCCTGGATAAGGAACCAGAATGTTTCTTATCTCCCAGGAAAAAAAAGAAAAAAAATCTTGGCCAGGCGCAGTGGCTCACACCTGTAATCCCAGAACTTGGGGACCAAGGTGGGCAGATCACAAAGTCAAGAGATCGAGACCATCCTGCCCAACATAGAGAAACCCCATCTCTACTCAAAATACAAAAATTAGCTGGGTGTGGTGGTGCATGCCTGTAGTCCCAGCTACTCAGGAGGCTGAGGCAGGAGAGTCGCTTGAACCCGGGAGGTTGCAGTGAGCCAAGATCGCAGAGGTTGCAGTGAGCTGAGATTGTGCCACTGTACTCCAGCCTGGTGACAGAGCGAGACTCCATCTCAAAAAAAAGAAAAAATAGAAAAAAAATATATTGCCTTATGTAGCTACATGGTCAGGATTTTTGAAAACTGAACCTAAATTCTGATCATACAGATGGCTGAATTACAAAGCAAATGGAATTAACTTGCATGATCTCCTAGGTTAAAGTTAAGATATTGATCAGGAAAGAGTGAAACTTTGGAAATTAGAGTTTGAACGAATTCCAGTGAAGCAGAGGACCTTCGGCCTCAAAATTCTGCCAAACCTTCTTTGTAAACAAATATTCCTCCTCTACTGTAGTAGACAGAATAATGGTCTACAAAGATGTCCATGTTCAAATCCATAAAGTCTGTGAATATGTTTCTTTACATGGGAAGAGGGACATTGTAGGTTGTTCAGATGGAAAAATTATCCTAGATTATCCAGGTGGGCCCAAGGTAATCACAAGCGTTCTTGTAAGAGGGGGACAGGAGGGTCAGGGTCAGATTACTTAGAGAGATTGAAGGTGCTGCACTACTGACTTTGAAGATGAAGGGAGAAGGCCACGTGCCAAGGAATGAGGGTGACCTCTGGAAGCTGGAGAAAGCAAGGAAAGAAATTCTCCTTAAAATCTCCAGAAGAACACAGCCCTACTGACACCTTAGTTTAGTCCAGAGAGACCTTCGGAGTTGCAAGATAATAAGTGGGTTATTTTAAGCCACTAAATTTGTGGTAACTTGATATAGCAGCAATAGATATCCGGTCCATGTACTGCTGTAGAGATTAGTCTTTCCTTGCCTAAATAACCTGTAATGACCACTCCTGAAGTAGTTGCTTTGCAGAGGAATACCGATGCTCCTTAAGACCCACACCTATCAACTTTCATGTCATTGCTTCTAGATAAATAACTAGACTCGAGACTAGACTCAAATCCTTGATGACCCCAGCAGAACAAGTACATTACATAATATTCTACAATGTTGACCACAGTTGAACACATTCAGACAGCTATTTGTAAAGATTGCTAAAATATATTTTTTTCAACGGGGACACACTATTCACGTGGACTAGAACATGAGAAGCAGCTTTTGGGTCTGCTGGTAGCTTCACTTTATGGCTAACTGGCAGTCCAGGTGACATATAGCTCTATTTGTGGGGGCTGACTTTTTTTCCTTCATATTACACCATGGTTGTAAGATGATGATAATGATCCAGTAGAAAGAGAAAAACTGGTGATGTAGGGGCAGAAATGGGGGATAATTGCAGAAGCCAAGTTCTTAAAAAGCTGAGAGGAGATGGAATCCAGTACACAAGGTGAAGTAGAGACAGTTCATGTGTTCTGTAGGAAGGAAGGAAGGAAGCTTATGTGAACTGATGTAACTCAGTTAGTAGGTTTGGTGTTAAACATAATCAGTCCTGATTCATTTTTCTCAGTCAGTTAAGAAATCTGTCATTAGCTAAGGGTGTGGACAGGGGAGGAGATTTAAGGATATTAGAGAAAGTGGAAGAGCAAATCACTAGTTCCGGGGAGTTTAAGACTAATAAAAATGAAAGACAAAGGACAGAACCCACACAGAGCCTTGCTGAATACTATTGGAGATGTACCTCTAAGATCTGAGAACCACTCCCTCCAGAAACTTCCGGGAGGGTATCATTGATTTATCTTTTTAGGGTGTGGTCACTTAAGCAGTTACAATCTGTCTTCTGATCTCTTCAGCCCACTCTTATTTCTCCACCTTGATCATGAGGACTCCTGAGAAACCCAGGAAATAAACTCTCTTTTGAGTTGTGTACCAAAGCATGACTCCCTTCTCTGAACTCTTCTAACCAGATGTGGTCCCTTGCTGCCAATTTTACATGATCCCACCCCCACCTTCCTTGCCATTGCCAAGTCCGGCAGTGGAAACCTGACCCAAACTGGTCAGTTGGATTTTATGTCCTGGAGTTGAAATTGGGATACTGGGTCTCTAAGCAGTTGACCAGAGGTGCTGGAGGTAGGAAGAAATTTTACTACAGGACTGAGTAGCATTTTTGCACCATGTGGATGAAAGACGCTGAGAACATAGATTTGAGGATGAAGGGGAGAGAGAGAAAGAATGAAGCAGTTGTGTAGAAGAAGCAGGGACAAGAGGCCACATGGTCCTGACAAGATGCAGATGGTATCTGCCTTGATTCTCAATGACATTTCAGTCACTGATTTCTGTCCTCAGCTGAACTTCCTCCCTTGGATTATATGCAGTGCTCTTAGTTTTCTTGAATTCACTTTTATACATGAGCAAATCTGAGTACATTTCTGTAACTTGTAACCCAAAGAACCTGATGAAGAGATTTATTAAATGCTATGCTAAAATCAGGATTTACTCTGTAGCATTTTGTTAATCTACTAGTCTAATAACCAGTTCTGTCAGAAAAAAAAAGGAAATGACATAAGGCTGGACAATTATTTAGTGACTCAATGAATACTCTTGGGAGACTTGAAAAGAAAAAAAAATAGCCACTACATTCTTACAATACAGCTTATTTTTTAAATCATTGAAAATCTTATTTAATTTGAAAAACGTAAAAATATGGCTAGGCATGGTGATCTCATGCTGTAATCTCTGCACTTTGGGAGGCTGAAGTGGGCAGGTTGCCTGAGCTCAGGAGTTTGAGACCAGTCTGGCCAACATGGTGAAATTCTGTCTCTACTAAAAATACAAAAAATTACCTGGGCTTGACAGCACACGCCTGTAGTCCCAGCTACTTGGGAGACTGAGGCACAAGAACTGCTTGAACCAAGGAGGCAACACAGTGAGACTCTGTCTCCAAAAGAAAGAAAAAGGAAAAACATCAAAATATAGGCAAATCACTCATAAGATCATAAGACTAGCTTCTGAATAAAACTACTATGAGCAGTTTTATGTATTTCACACCAGTTTTTTCGTTATGTGTTTGGTTTAAACAATGAAATTAGAGTACAAAATACAATTGCATTTCCTACTTTTCTCATTAGATATTATGCCATACATATTTCCTATATTCCTTGCTACATAATCTTCATAGCTAAAATTATAATGGATGCCTAAAATTCTATTGAATATGATATAAAAATAAGACTGCAGTGGTTATCTAGCACTCACCAGTTTGAAATTCCAAACTTAGTGAATATGTCTATTTTTGTCACTAGAGAAGTTTTCTTTGGTAGGGTTAGAAATAGTTAATCATACTACCATTTCATGCTTCCTTCAAGATTAATATTCATCATCTTTGTGTGTGTGTGTGTGTGTGTGTGTGTGTGTGTGTGTGTGAGAATCACTTTTTGATGAACAATTCAGCCTCCTAGTTACCGTCATACAAGGAAGGCATCACCCTTTATGGCAGCTATAAAGGTCAAGCCATTGGAAAGAAAGCCTTCTTTTGTCCTTACAATTGTACATTACTAAATAAATGAATTGGTGTTTTGGATTTTGCAGTGGTGCCTTGTGAGTTTGATTGTGTGGTCACACAGTCTGAAAACTAGACTTTGGTCTATGATAAGTATACTAAGATATTGCCACCCTGTGGCCCTTCTGGGGAGGCTGGCCAGCCCCCTTCATTCCCATTGCTGTCTTCTGAGCTTTGTCCTTGCTGATTATGGAAGACCTCAAAACTGAAACAGACAGAAGACAGCCAAACAATTGCAGAGCAATTTGCAGAACCTAGCAGAGAAAAGGATAGGGTAACCTCATCTGTACTCAGAGCTTCAAATATTGTCTCATAATGATAACTTTTAAGGTGTCAGATTTCTGTTCATTGTTATTCTCTGTCATTTCAGGTATCTTCTATACATACATATTTGGCATTATCCTGATTTTCCTCCTCTCCTTCCTTCAACATTTTACTTAAAACCCTCTTGATCAGTTTGGCATGTTTCTGGGAAAATATGTTTTACCACTCTGCCCCTAGCCAAGATTATCCAACAATGTGATTCAGGAAACCAAACTATGCAGCTGTACATCTACACACCATACCCCTCTTCTTCCCTCCCATTGCCAATCTTCTACAGAAAACACTGTTGAGAATGTTGTTTGTATTTCCCAGTACTTCATATTCTGGCCCAGCATCTCAAAATCTTTAATATACATCCTAGATTTCTTCCCTCAAAATCAGTGAAAGCAGATAGTGATCATTGCATTTGATAAGACTGTAGACGAGGGGTCCCCAACCACTGGGCCACAAACTGGTACTGATCTGTGCCTGTTAAGAACTGGGCCACACAGCAGGAGGTGGGTGGCAGGCGAGTGAGCACTGCAGCCTGAGCTCCGCCTCCTGTCAGATCAGCAGTGGCATTAGATTCTCAGAGGAGCTCGAACCCTACTGTGAACCGCTCAGGTGAAGGATCTAGGTTGGGCACTGCTTATACGAATCTAATGCCTGATGATCTGAGGTGGTGCTGAGGCAGTGATGCTAGCACTGGAGAGTGGCTTCCAGTACAGATTAACATTAGCATAGAGGGTTGACTGCACAGAAATAATAATAAATCAGTTGCTTGCAGAATCATATCAAAACCTTATCAGCAAGTGATAATTAAGCTGCATCTGGTAGCAGGCTTTAAAGTGGCCGGTGAGTCGATGTACTTCAGTTGTACAGCTGCCTCTGGTGGCAGGCTTTAAGTCAGAATCTGACATTTTATTTTAGTCCATATGTGGTCTGCCCTTTCTTTGATTTACCACTCTGTCTGTGCCTCTTTCCATCACTGTGCACTTGTCTCAGTCACAGTTTTGGTAAGCCCACAAGCTAGCCCTAGCCAAAATGAGAAAAAGCAAATGTCACTGGAGAGAGTTTCTTTAAAAAGGGGGAAAGACCCGGGAGTAGTGACTCACGCCTGTAATCCCAGCACTTTGGGAGGCCAAGGCGAGCGGATCACAAGGTCAAGAGATCCTGACCATCCTGGCCAACATGGTGAAACCCCATCTCTACTAAAAATACAAAAATTAGCTGGGCATGTTGGTGCACACCTGTAGTTCCAGCTACTCAGGAGGCTGAGGCAGGAGAATTGCTTGAACCCGGGAGGTGCAGGTTGCAGTGAACTGAGATCACACCACTGCACTCCAGCCTGGCAACAAAGTGAAACTCCATCTCAAAAAAAAAAAGCAGCCGGGCGCGGTGGCTCAAGCCTGTAATCCCAGCACTTTGGGAGGCCGAGGCGGGTGGATCACGAGGTCAAGAGATCAAGACCATCCTGGTCAACATGGTGAAACCCCGTCTCTACTAAAAATACAAAAAATTAGCTGGGCATGGTGGCGCGTGCCTGTAATCCCAGCTACTCAGGAGGCTGAGGCAGGAGAATTGCCTGAACCCAGGAGGCGGAGGTTGTGGTGAGCCGAGATCGCGCCATTGCACTCCAGCCTGGGTAACAAGAGCGAAACCCCCCCTCAAAAAAAAAAAAAAAAAAAAAAAAAAAAAGCATGGGGGGAGACCCAATGAGTCAGTAGAAGACTCCAAGACTGCCAACAAAAAGAAAGGTGCATTTAAAAGAAAATGCCAAGAGTCCTACTTAAATTATGGGCTTATTACAACAGGTGATTCACGTTCTCCAAGCCTGCCTTGTATAATATGTGGCAACCGGCTAACCAACAAAGCTTCAAAACTTCTTTGCCACATGGAAACCAAGCACCCTGTGCTAAAAGACAAGCTTTGGAGTTTTCCAAAATAAAAAAAACGTGAACACAAAGAACAGAAGCAATTGTTGAAGGCCACCACTTCATCAAATGTGTCCGCACTGAGAGCATCATTCTTAGTGGCTAACCACGTTGCAAAAGCTAAGAAGCCCTTTACTATTGGTAAAGAGGTGACCCTGCCTCTGGCTAAAGACATTTGCCATGAGCTCTAAGGAAAGGCTGCAGTTCAAAAGGTGGCACCATAACTAGATGAATTGATGAAATAGCAGAGGATATTGAGGCACGATTGTCAGGATTAGTAAGTCACAACGGTACGCCAACCAGGTTGATGAGTCTACTGATGTTGACAGCAAGGCACAATGCTTGTTTTTGTGTGATATATTTTTTCTGGAGGATGTGCATGAGGATATGTTATATGCAGTTTTGTTGCCAACCAACACCACAGCTGCGGAAATATTGAAGTCTTTGAATACTTACATATCAGAAAAACTGAATCAGTCGTCTGTGTTGGTATATTCATGGACAGAGCAGCTGCCATGACTGGACAGCTTTCTGGTTTCACTACTTGGGTGAAAGAGGTCAATTCTTTTTATTTTTATTTTTTTGAGATGGAGTTTCGCTGTTGTTGCCCAGGCTGGAGTGCAATGGCACAATCTCGGCTCACCGCAAACTCTGCCTCCCAGGTTCAAGCTATTCTCCTGCCTCAGCCTCCTGAGTAGCTGGGATTACAGGCATGTGCCACCATGCCTGGCTAATTTTGTATTTTTAGTAGCGACAGGGTTTCTCCATGTTGGTCAGGCTGGTCTTGAACTCCTGACCTTAGGTGATCCACCCACCTCGGCCTCCCAAAAAAATGTCACCTGAACTTAACAACATTTTGCAGGTTGTGATTAAAATTATCAACCACATTAAAGTACATGCTCTTAACTCACCTGTTCACGCAGCTCTGCGAGGAGATGGACTTAGAGCACATGTGTCTTCTCTTATGCCCAAATGAGATGGCTTTCTAAAGGTAGGTCACTGACCAGAGATTTTGGGTTATGAGAGCCGCTTCAGAGATTTCTTTCAGAAAAATGAACACCACTGACGGCACATTTCAGTGACACAGAATGGTTCACAAAACTTGCTTACTTGTGTGACATAATTCAACCTGGCCAATGAACTCAATCTGTCATTTCAGGGGAGAACAACTGTGTTCAAGTCAGCAGATAAGGTGGCTGCATTCAAAGCCAAACAGAAATTATGGGGCCGACGAGTGAACATTGGGATTTCTGACATGTTTCCAATATTAGTGGAGATGTTGAAAAAGACAGCTGGGGCCTTCTTTCTCCCAACTGGTGCATGATCACCTGTCTCAGCTTTCAAAAGAGTTTGAGGCCAGGCACAGTGGCTAACACCTATAATCCCAGTACTTTGGGAGGCCGAGGCATCCGGATCACTTGTGGTCAGGAGTTTGAGGCCAGCCTGGCCACCATGGTGAAACCTCGTCTCTACTAAAAATACAAAAATTAGCCAGGCATGGTGGCATGCACCTGTAATCCCAGCTACTCAGGAGGCTGAGGCAGGAGAATCGCTTGAACCAAGGGAGGCAGAGATTGCAGTGAGCTGAGATCACACCACTGCACTGCAGCCTGGGCAACAGAGCAAGACTCCATCTCAATCAATCAATCAATCAATCAATCAAACAGTTTGGGCACTACTTCCCAACCACAAAAGATCCCCCAAACTGGGAAGGAATGGATTCTCAACCCATTTGTGAAAAAGCCAGGTGAATCGGCTTTGTCCATGCTAGAAGAGAATTAACTGCTTGAGATGGCAAATGATGGTGGCCTCAAAAGTATATTTGAAGTTGGGCACAGTGACTCACACCTGTAATCCCAACACTTTTGGAGGCTGAGGCAGGCGGATCACTTAAGGTGAGGAGTTTGAGACCAACTTGACCAACATGGTGAAATCCTATCTCTACTAAAAATACAAAAATTAGCTGGGCATGTGCCTGTAGGCCCAGCTACTTAGGAGGCTGAGGCAGGAGAATCACTTGAACACAGGAGGCAGAGGTTGCAGTGAGCTGAGGTCGCACTGCACTCCAGTCTGGGTGACAGAATGAGATTCTGTCTCAAAAAACAAACAAACAAAAAACGGTTGGCTGCCTGTAATCCCAGCACTTTGGTAGGCCAAGACGGGCAGATCATGAGGTCAAGAGATCAAGACCATCCTGGCCAACATGGTGAAACCCCATCTCTACTAAAAATACAAAAATTAACTGGGCGTGGTGGTACATGCCTGTAGTCCCAGATTCTCAGGAGGCTGAGTCAGAAGAATCGCTTGAACCCGGAGGCAGAGGTTGCAGTGAGCCAAGATTGTGCCACTGCACTCCAGCCTGGTAAGAGAGTGAGACTCCATTGAAAAAAAAAAAAAAGGTATGTTTGAGTCAACTTCGAATCGCCATACATTCTGGGTTAAAGTCAAGGTGAATATCCTGAGTTTGCCACAAACACACTGAAAAGCCTGCTTCGATTTCCAACTTCCTCTTTGGGAAGCAGGGTTTTCTGCAGTGACAGCAACCAAAACCAGATTACGGAGTAGACTGGACATATGCAACACACTGCCAGTGTCACTGTCCCTGATGCCAAAAAGGTTGGGGATCAATGCTGTAGAGCATAGATTACCTAGCTGATGCTCAGGAAGTTAGCTTACCTCCCACTGGGCCACAGCAGAGACCAGCGCTGCCTTCAATGCTCTTCCTCAGGAAATTGCCAACATCATTACATCATTCAGTCACAAACAGTTCATTGTGGCCTCTTGTATGTGGCAAACAGCATGATAGGCCTAGCAACATAGTATAGCCCATCTCTTCCTCCTGGGTCTAAGTCAGTCTCCTTCTACTGTCTACCACTGTGTCATTTTATTTTGTACTATATATATATTTTTGAGACTGAATCTTGTTATGTTACCCAGGCTTGTCTTGAACTCTTGGGCTCAAGGGGTCCTCCTGCTTTTGGTTCCAAGTAGCTGAGACAAGACGACCCTGCCCAGTTTATGTATTCTCATTTTCACTTTAAATTAATTTTGTTTATTTTATTTTATTTTTGATACAGGGCCACTCTTATCACCCAGGCCGGAGTGCAGTGGCTGAATCACGTTTCACTGAAGCTTCAACTTCCCAGGCTCAGGTAACTCTCTGGGGCTACAGGTGTGTGCCACCATGCCAGGCTAATTTTTGTAGAAGTAGAGTCCCACTATGTTGCCCAGGCTGGTCTTGAATTCCTAGGCTCAAGCAATCCTCCCACCTTGGCCTCCCAAAGTGTTGGGATATAGGTGTCAGCCACCACACCCAACCTAAAATAATTTTAAAGCACACAAGTACAATATGAATACAATTTAATTCTAAAAATCCGACACATAGAAGTACATAGAGTAAAAAACAGAGGCCTCTTCACTCCAACCCCAACCCACTTTTACTCTGAAAATAGGCATATAAAGAGTGGTACCACCATTCCAGATTCTTCTGGTCATCTTTCTTTGTTATCTCTCTCTCTCTCTCTCTCTCAGAGACAGAGTCTCACTCCATAGCCTCAGCTGTAGTGCAATCATGGCTCATGTAGTCTTGACCTTCTTGGGCTCCAGCAGTCCTCCCACCTCAGCCTCCTGAGTAGCTGAGATTACAGATGTGTACTGTCACAACCAGATAACTTTCATTTTTTTTTGGTAGAGACAGGTCGCCTATGTTGGCTGGTCTTGAACTCCTGGCCTCAGGCAATCCTCCCGCCTCAGCCTCACAAAATGTTGGAATTACAACTGTAAGCCACCACACCTGGCCACGTGTTTTGGTTTTTAAGAAACTGCCAAACTGTTTTCCAAAGTGGTTATACTATTCTACACTCTCACCAGCAATGTGTGATTGATGTGGTTTCTCTACATCCTCACCAGCAACTGACTGTCTGTTGTTGTTGAAGTTAGGGTCTCCCTCTGTCACCCCGTCTGAAGTGCAGTTCGGTGTTATCATGGCTCACGGCAGCCTTGAACTCCTGGGCTCAAGTACTGTCTGGTGTAATTGATCTGTTACTGAGCAGCAGGCATATGAACCTGTTGGTCCTATAACGAGCTTGAGAAAGAAGAAAATTGGGTCCAGAAAGAAGAAACGGGGTATAAGAAGCAAAGAGCTATCTGAAGCAAAAATTTAAAACTTAAGAAAATAAAGTAGAAAGTCTTCAATGCACAAATGTCTAGGGGTCCTGCAACATAAAGCGGCAAAAAAATGTGAGAGTGGAAGAAATATTATAGATCATCTAATCTGAACCACAGGTTTTACAGATGCAAGAAATGAGAGTGGGAGGCTAAATGCCTTGTTCAGGATTATTCACCAAGTATCAGAGCTTGGACTACAACCCATAGCTCCTAATATCTAATATAGTGCTCTTTGTAGAACATTTGTCACTTATTTGGTGATCATGAATTGGATGTGTTTTATACATACCCAAAGATTTAACTCATCACCACTTTGGTCATAGACAACACTTTTGGAAACTAATGGCTAGGCTAGGCGCAGTGGCTCACGCTGGTGATCCCAGCACTTTGGGAGGCCAAGGCCAGTGGATCACTTGAGTCCAGGAGTTTGAGACCAGCCTGGGCAACATGGCAAAACCTTGCCTCTATAAAAAAAAAATACCAAAAAAATTAGCCAGGCATGGTGACACATGCCTGTAGTCCCAGATACTTGGGAGGCTGAGGTGGGAGGATCACTTGAACTGGGAGGCAGAGGTTGCAGTGAGCCAAGATCACGCCACTGCACTCCAGCCTGGGTATCAGTGTGAGACCCCGTCTCAATGAAGGAAGGGAGGGAGGGAGGGAGGGAGGGAAAGGAAGAAAAGAGAGAGTAACGGCTTTGTCTGAGTGTTTTCATTAGGAGTGAGACCCCATCTCAGAAAGAAAGAAGGAAAGAAAACTAATGGCTTTGTGTGAATGTATTCACTATGAGTTAGACAAAGAACAGACAAAGCGACAAAGCCCATTATGTTGAGTTTCACAATTGGTGGCTGGTACAGAAGGTTCAGGTAGCAAAAGGCTGTTTTTGGATTCTGGATATATGCTATTTCTGAAGATCAAAGAAATCTCTGACACTCTGTAATCACAGGTTTCTAGTGTTCGTGACCAGCCCATCTCACACACACCCTTCTCCCCACACACATACCCAACACTTTAAACAACTCTCTTTTTATATTTTTAATTATTTAATCAATGTACTTTCCATAAAGTTTTGTAACTGTAGACCCAGGTGTGGGACGGGTGCAGTGACTCCCGCCTGTAATCCCAGCACTTTGGGAGGCCAAGGTGGGCAGATTGCACGAGCCCAGAAGTTGGAGAATAGCCTGGGCAATATAGTGAGACCCTATCTCTACCAAAAAAAAAAAAATAATAACAATAATAATAAAAAAAATATGTAGACCCAGGTCTATCCCTGGAAATTTGTCACTTTATTTCTCTATGCCCTGTTTTTTTTTTTTTCATCTGTCAAGTAAGAAGTAGGAATAGCTGGCCCAAATTTTTTAATGTGCATATTTCTTATTACATTTATTTAAGTTTTAATGTTGCTTGGAAAATAGTAGTAAAACTTAGTGAGAACTCTTTTTTTTGGTAGAGATGGGGTTTTGACATGTATTCCAAGCTGATCTGGAATTCCTGGACTCAAGGGATCCACCTACCTTAGCCCCCCAAAATGCTGGGATTACAGCAGGAGCCACCTCGCCCACCATGAGAACACTTCTTA
Organism: Sapajus apella; assembly: GCF_009761245.1. NCBI lineage: Eukaryota > Metazoa > Chordata > Mammalia > Primates > Cebidae > Sapajus > Sapajus apella. Next base: position 15,442,465 of record NW_022436985.1, on the reverse strand, counting down.
CCTGCCAATCAGAAGCACAGCTTTGCTTTTATACATTTAAATGTTCCTGGATCTTGTTTCTCTCAGCTGCCTTGTTTCTCTCATTTGAAAAAGTGAGGGTTGGAATTGCTTTTATCTGGAGTCTCTAAAGAGAAGAAAAAAAAAATGTTTAAAGTATATTCCAAAAAGTAACATTCAATTTGGTTGATTTTATCAAAATATTTTTGGCTGGGAAAAAATAAATACAAAATGAATAGAAATCATATGACCCAGTAATTTCACTGCTTGGTATCTACCTCATGTACCACAATACAATATCATGCTAGAGTTGGCATTATACTCTGCACGAGAAAGACACGGCCCACAACAAGACTGTCCTTACTTCAGACACCAGCAAGTTTGGGGTCCTTAGGCCACCTACACTTCTGACCTACTGGCTATAAGTTTGGGAGTTCCCACATCCCCGTAAGGTCTGATTATTCACTAGAGTGACATAGAACTCAGGAAAGCTCTATATTTGTGATTATAATCTTATTATAAAAGATATATATCAGAAGCAGCCAGATGAAGAGACACATGGGGAGAGGTCTGGGAGGGTCCCAAACACAGAGTTGTTGTACTGTCTCTGGGTGTGTTATCCTCTTGACACACTCATGTGTTCACAAACCAGGAAACTCCACTGAGGTTCAGTATTAGGTATTGGGGTTACATTATGTAGCCATGATTAATTGAATCAACAGCCACAGAAATGGACTCAGACTCTAGCTCCCCTCCCCTCTCTTCCCTTCCCAGGACACTGGGTGATTATCATATGCCTCAAAGCCCCACATCTCTAATCATATGATCAGCCCCCATCCTGAAGCTTTCTAAGGTGTCCACCATGAGTCACCTCATTAGTATAAACTCAGGTGTGATCTGAGAGTCTTATGAAAAACAAAGATACTCCTATTACTTTGGAAATTACAAGGATTTAGAGTCTCTCTCCAGGAACCAGGGACAGGGCCAAATTCTCTATTATACAATAACCAAGAAAAATGAAAGTCGACACAATAGTCTGTGCATGAATGTTCATAGTAGCATTATTCATAATAGCCGAGAAGTGGAAATAACACACATGTCCATCAACTAATGAATGGATAAGTAAAATGAGCTATATTCATATGTCTCAGAGGCCTCCAAGCTCACCCCTCTATTTGATGAGAGGACCCACAGGATGTAGTCATACTCATGGTTAAGATTTATCACAGCAAAAGGATACAAGGCAAAATCAACTAAGGGCAAAGTCAAGGGGAAGCCAGGCACAGGCTTCCAAGAGTCCTCTCCCAGTGGAGTCACACAGGATGAGATTAAATCCCGCAGCAATGAATTGTGATAATGTGTGAAATGATATCTGCCAGGGAAACTCATTAGTGACTCAATGTCTAAGGTTCTTATTGGGAGCTGATCATGTGGGCACTCTCTGCCTAGCATGTACCAAGATTGCAGGCTCCAGGGGGAAAACAGGTGGATTGCATAAACCACAGAGTTCATACAACTAGTTAAGGCAGAGTAAACCATTCATATCAGTTAGGGATTGGTGGAAATCTCCTCAAATTCAAAGTCCCAGACACCAGTCAAGGGCTGATCTTGTAAGCAGGCTTTTCTAAGGATAGCAGTCTCCAGCTTGCTGCATTAATGCTTTTTTTTTTTTTCCACACCATAGGATAGAATATTATGTGCTCCAACATGGATGAAGCTGAGAACATCATGCTAAGTGACAAAGCCAGTAACACAAGGCCACATATTGTATAATTCCATGTATACAAAACACCCAGAAGCAAATCTATAAAGACAGAACAGAGAGTAATGGTTGCCTAGAGCTAGGAAGTCAGAGGGAAGTAAGGAGCAATTGCTAATGGGTAAAGAATTTCTTTTTGGGGTGATACAAATGTTTTGAAATTGATTGCAGTAATGGGTACACAGCTTTGTGAATATACTAAAAACCATAGAATTGTACTCTTTAAATAAAAGATTGTATGAAATGTGAATTATAGCTCAAAAGAGCTGTTAAAAATAAAGAATGGGGCCAGGTGTAGTGCTTCATCCGTGTAATCCCAGCACTTAGGGAGGCTGAGGCAGGTGGATTACCTGAGGTTAGCAGTTTGGGACTAGCCTGGACAACATGGCAAAATGCTGTCTCTATCAGAAAGTACAAAAATTAGCTGGGCATGATGGCATGTGCCTGTGGTCCCAGCTACTTGGAAGGTTGAGGCAAGAGAATCGCCTGAACCCAGGAGGCAGAGGTTCAAGCAAGATCATACCACTGCACTCCAGCCAGGGCAACAGAGCAAGACACTGCCCCCTGCCAAAAAAATTAAAGAAAGAAGAGAAGCAGTTGCTTATTTTAGTATAAGTGCCTTTTTTGTTGTTGTTTTTTGCCTTTAGGAATATAAATTCAAAAATATTTGTGAGCAAAAAGAAAGAATAAAATCCCAAAGGAGAAAAAAAAAATACCAAAGGAGAATGTAGTTAGCTTAAGTGTACTTCCTAGATGAGCTTATAGAAATCAATTTATTTTATAATTTTTATCCATAAAGTTCATATTTCCAATTATTGAATCAGCTGTTGATTTTAAGCCATGTGTGTCACAACTGCTAATTGACAGGAGTCACATCTGTGCTAGAAGAGAAAAATGCACATACATATTCGTGCTAATGGTTGTTATGCATGCCTCTATCCTTTTTTCTGTACAATATACTGTACTACTAGCTAATATCAAAGGTCCTCCTTTAGAATAAAATATAGTAAATTAAGAAGTCACCAGAGGCCAGGCATGGTAATTCACATCTATAATCCTAGCACTTTGGGAGGCCAGACCGGTGGATCACTTGGAGTTCAAGACCAGCCTGGCCAACATGGTGAACCCCTGTCTCTGCTAAAAATATAAAAATTAGCCAGGCATGGTGGTGGACACCTGTAATCCCAACTACTTGGGAGGCAGAGGTGGGAGAATCGCTTGATCCAGGAAAGCAGAGGTTATAGTAAGCTGAGATCACGCCACTGCACTTCAGCCTGGACGACAGAGCAAGACTCTGTCTCAAGAAAAAAAAAAAAATAGGTTCCCAGACACTTCAGCCGTCTTAGCAGATCACCCTTCTGAACTCAAAAGGACAGTGGAAATGTGAGTTCTGAGTAGGTAAATTGATCTGCTGACATTACCAGCCCAAAATTCTCCTGGCTCTTCATTTCATGAAGAAAGATCTGGCCTTCCCTCTTGATATTCACAGCAGAACTGCTGGGAAGGTTCTCCTATACACAAACTTCTGGCCATTCTTTCCTTGCCTTTTGTTTCGGAAGTACTATTGTATATCCTTCACCGGCTCTGTGCTGTATCCAAAGCAGTTTTTTCTGTTTAATTTTCCTGTGAAAAAAATTAAATTTCCCATTTTTTATTCTTTCTAACATCCCCCTTCTACAACACAGTCTTTTTATGACTCCAGAATCCCACAGCCCTTTTTTTAATCCCAGCTATTTCTCCACATTTCCAAAAATTATTTCTACCAACAGCTGCCCATTTTCTTAGTGCATGTCTCTCAGCTGTTGGCTTACTAACAGGTTTAGACAAAGTAATTTACATTAGTATGTATATGATTGATATGCTCTTTAACTTTCTAATTGAAAAAGTCATATCTGTTTTTAAGTTACTTATTTTTGAAATAAAAATGTGTCCACATGGTAGAAAATTCATAAAATATGGGTTTTTTCCTTTTTCTTTTTCGTGTTTTTTTTTTAAAGTCCTCACGATTGTTTAAGTTTGAAAAATGTCCACACTTAATTATTTATTTATTTATTTATTTATTTGAGTTGGGGTCACCCAGGCTGAAGTGCAGTGGCATGATCTCTGCTCACTGTAACCTCTGCTTCCTGGGCTCAAGCAATTCTCCAACCTCAGCCCCCGGAGTAGCTGGGACCACAGGCGCACACGCCATGCCCAGCTAATTTTTTGTATTTTTGATTTTTTTGCAGAGGTGGCTTCACTGTGTTGTCCAGGCTGGCCTTGAATTCCTGGGCTCAAGTGATCTGCCCGCCTTGGCCTCCCAAAGTGCTGGGATTATAGGCATGAGCCACCACTCAAGGCCAAACGTTTATTTCAATTATCCTTCTCATAGAAGATGAAGGAGCAAATATTTGTGATCCCTAACGGTCATTCCAGGAAGCCTAAAGATATTTTAAGGATAAAAGACATCTTGGCAGGGCGCAGTGGCTCACGCCTGTAATCCCGGCACTTTGGGAGGCCGAGGCGGGTGGATCACGAGGTCAAGAAATCAAGACCATCCTGGTCAACATGGTGAAACCCCGTCTCTACTAAAACTACAAAAAATTAGCTGGGCATGGTGGTGCGTGCCTGTAATCCCAGCTACTCAGGAGGCTGAGGCAGGAGAATTGCCTGAACCCAGGAGGCGGAGGTTGCAGTGAGCCGAGATCGCGCCATTGCACTCCAGTCTGGGTAACCGGAACGAAAATCCATAAAAAAAAAAAAAAAAAAAAGACATCTTAACATTTTTATTATTCTGAATTTAGGGCCTAATATAAAGACAGAGTCGCCAGGCGCGGTGGCTCAAGCCTGTAATCCCAGCACTTTGGGAGGCCGACGCGGGTGGATCACAAGGTCAAGAGATCCAGACCATCCTGGTCAACATGGTGAAACCCCGTCTCTACTAAAAATACAAAAAAATTAGCTAGGCATGGTGGTGCGTGCCTGTAATCCCAGCTACTCAGGAGGTTGAGGCAGGAGAATTGCCTGAACCCAGGAGGCGGAGGTTGCGGTGAGCCGAGATCGCGCCATTGCACTCCAGCCTGGGTAACAAGAGCGAAACTCCGTCTCAAAAAAATAAATAAATAAATAAATAAATAAATAAATAAATAAAAATAAATAAAAAATTAAAGACAGGGTCAAGAAGAATTGTCAGAAGATACAAGGTATGAACAGAAATTATAATTTTAAACCCAAGACCTCCAGGCATGGTGGCTAACACCTGTAATCCCAGCACTTTGGGAGGCCAAGGCGGGCACATCAGTTGAGGTCAGGAGTTGGAGACCAGCCTGCCAACATGGTGAAACCCCATCTCTACTAAAAGTACAAAACTTAGCTGGGCTTGGTGGCCCACGCCTGTAATCCCAGCAACTCGGAGGCTGAGGCAGGAGAATCGCCTGAACCTGGGAGCTAAAGGTTGCAGTGAATCCATATTGCGCCACTACACTCCGGCCTGGGGAATATTCCTCCTCAAAAAACAAAACAAAACAAAAAAACAATTATCTGGGCATGGTGTCACATGCCTGTAGCCTCAGCTACTGGGGAGGCTGAGGTGGGAGGATGGCTTGAGCATAGGAGGTCAAGGCTGCAGTGAGTGGAGACTGCACCACTGCACTCCAGCCTGGGTGACAGAGCGAAACTCTATCAAAACAAACAAAAACTCCAAACCATAATTATAGTTATTATACATATTTTAAAACCACATCACTAGGGAACAGTTATTACTAGAAACAACTGAAAAGTGAGGAATTTTTGGTCAGAATTGTTCTAGAGTATGCCAAGAAGTCTAGAGAATTCATAGAATATTTTGGTGATTAAAAAGAATAGCTAGCCGGGCGCGGTGGCTCAAGCCTGTAATCCCAGCACTTTGGGAGGCCGAGGCGGGCGGATCACGAGGTCAAGAGATCGAGACCATCCTGGTCAACATGGTGAAACCCCGTCTCTACTAAAAATACAAAACATTAGCTGGTCATGGTGGCGCGTGCCTGTAATCCCAGCTACTCAGGAGGCTGAGGCAGGAGAATTGCCTGAACCCAGGAGGCGGAGGTTGCGGTGAGCCGAGATCGCGCCATTGCACTCCAGCCTGGGTAACAAGAGTGAAACTCCGTCTCAAAAAAAAAAAAAAAAAAAAAAAAAAAGAATAGCTAGTATGTGGTCACAGACTAACTTGGTCATTTTCCAAAAAGAAAATCCAAATTCTAATTTGACTCTTGTTATTTTAGAATATCATACAGCTAACAATTTTTAGTCAAGAATTTATCTGTTTTTAATGAATAAATCTATTAACATTGGATTTCACCTTAAATTTTTTTTTTACCATTTATAGATGATTCTTCAATTGGTCTTAATATACACTTATGTGTGTGTGTTTAGACATATATAAATACATGGTTATGTAAATAAGTTACAAAATTAAAGCTTTTAACTTTAAGATAAAATTAATCTGATCAGTATATTAAATAAATCAATGTATTTATACTTGAAATTACAATGTAAACATATAAACTAGTAAATAAACTATATCTGTTATCTTATGTATATATTCATGTTTCTCTGTAATTATTATGAGTATAGTCTTTATTGTTTTATTATCACCTTTAACCAAAGCAACCAACTTTTGTTTTTTGCAGAGAAGTCTAGAAGACAGTAAACCAAGAAATATCTAATTTTTTCAGTATGCATTTTAAACTATCTTCATAAATGTTTAACTGGCAAAACAAACCCATATATAATATCATTCAAAGCATTTGCACAATTTATTTTTGCTTGTTTGCTTATTTTACTTTTTATCAAATCCCCGATTCTGAAAAGAATATTTGCACATCCTGTTTATAGTCATTTTATAACCTTTTAAGAATAGAAAAAAATCTGAATTTAGTGACCAGAAGTTTTATGGGTGTTTTTTTACTTTTTTTTCCTTTAAATTATAAAATTTCCACACATACATCAGTGGCTCCTTTGAAGACATCACAAGTCTCGGGACATTAAGATTTTTCTATCATATACTATGACCAGAGTTTTGTATCATTTTTTTAACTTAAAATTGTTCAAGTATCCAAAGATTGTATATCAATTAATTTGTTTTATAAGTTCTTAAAAATTTAAGCACTTGGAAATTATAATTTTGATTAACATTTTATTTTATTTTATTTTATTTTATTTTATTTTATTTTATTTTGAGACGGAGTTTCACTCATGTTACCCAGGCTGGAGTGCAATGGCATGATCTCGGCTCACCGCAACCTCCGCCTCCTGGGTTCAGGCAATTCTCCTGCCTCAGCCTCCTGAGTAGCTGGGATTACAGGCATGCACCACCATGCCCAGCTAATTTTTTGTATTTTTAGTAGAGACGGGGTTTCACCATGTTGACCAGGATGGTCTCGATCTCTTGACCTCGTGATCCACCCGCCTCGGCCTCCCAAAGTGCTGGGATTACAGGCTCGAGCCACCGCGCCCGGCCGGCTGATTAACATTTTATAGTATAGGAATTTCTCATAATCAAAACCTTTTTAAAGACATCTGTAATTATATTTTTATTTAATTAAATACCATATTATATTTTCAATCTTAAACAATTTTTGGAAATAATAAGTTATTTCACTCTTAAGTCCAACATAAAAATTTAGAAAGTTTAAAGCCTTAGGAATTAAACTTTGGTATTAGGAAAATTAAAATATAGTGTTAGCATTTTTTTTTTTTTTTTTTGAGACGGAGTTTCGCTCTTGTTACCCAGGCTGGAGTGCAATGGCACGATCTCGGCTCACCGCAACCTCCGCCTCCTGGGTTCAGGCAATTCTCCTGCCTCAGCCTCCCGAGTAGCTGGGATTACAGGCACGCGCCACCATGCCCAGCCAATTTTTTGTAGTTTTTAGTAGAGACGGGGTTTCACCATGTTGACCAGGATGGTCTCGATCTCTTGACCTCGTGATCCACCCGCCTCGGCCTCCCAAAGTGCTGGGATTACAGGCGTGAGCCACCGCGGCCGGCCGTGTTAGCATTTTTATATAATAAAATACCATTTTTAACTTTTTCTTTTTAGAATTTTTAAATTATTTATGTGGACTAGATATTTCTAGTGTGCACATCTGACAACAAAATGATTTTTTAGTCAATTTACCTTTAAAATTTCTTGAGAGAGGATAGGAGGGAGAAAACAGAAGAAGAAAGTGAGAAGAAGCCAGGCACAGTGGCATGCACCCGGAGTCCCAGCTACTCAGGAGACTGAGGCGGGAGGATCCCTTAAGGCCAGGGGTTCACGGCTGGAGTGTACTGTAATCACATCTGTGGATAGCCACTAGTCTAGTCTAGGTAACATAGTGCAACTCTGTCTCTTTAAAAGAAAGAAAGAAGGCCGGGTACAGTGGCTCACACCTGTATTCCCAGCACTTTGAGAGGCTGAGGCAGGAGGATCACGAGGTTGGGAGTTCAAGACCAGCCTGACTAACATGGTGAAACCCCGTCTCTACTAAAAATACAGAAATAATTAGCTGGGTGTGGTGGTGCATGCCTGTAATCCCAGCTACTCGGGAGGCTGAGGCAGGAGAATTGCTTGAACCCGGTAAGCAGAGGTTGCAGTGAGCCAAGATTGTGCCATTGCACTCCAGCCTGGGCAATAAGTGCAAAACTCTGTCTCAAAAAAAATAAAATAAAATAAAATAAAGAAAAGAAAAGAAAAAGCAGGAGCCAGCTACAGATACATATACAATCATTGGAGAAAATCAAATAATCCTTCTGCTCTAAGGAATGGGAAAAAGTTTAGATATAGAAAAACCCATTTCAGGATACACATGCACACATGAGTTGTTACACCTGGTTTAAACAGTAACTGGGGCCCTTGACAATTTTACCAGGTCATAGAATAAAACAGCCAATATTTATTAAACTCAAAAGAATGGAAATGAAGGATGTTTGGGGAGAGAGGGAGTCATTCATTAAACTAAATGATCTCTCTTTTAGAAAGACAAGACAAAAAATAAAAATAAAAAATTTTTTTAAGAGAAAAAAAATTTTGATAAAAAAGAAAAAGAATAGAGAAGACAGTCCCCTCATGAGAACTGGGTTTTTTTCCTTTTTCATTCTAAGATATGTCTAAAATGAACAATCTATTTGAGCCAAAGCTCTCCAGAATAGCCTCTACAATTCACTGTCCTCTGTGGAGTTATGCCAGGAAGTAATGCAAGTACCTTAGAGGCAAACCACAAGAGGTTGGGTGATGGTCAAAAATAAAAATATTACTTTTATAAGTAATATAAAAGAAACTGTTTTTAAATAAATTCTCTCTCTTTTTAAAATACAAAATATAAAAGAAACACTCATGAATTTAGGTCCTAACCCAAAGGATAAATTGCTCTGCCTGCTGATTCAAGAAATCAGCATGACTCTGAAGGGTCAAAGAGATAATAAAAGTCCAGATTCAATGCAAAACCCATGTAATCAAGGACAGAGAGGCCTAATGCAGGAGAGACTCAAGAAGTCTCAGATGTGTATATTATTACCGAGGGTTCTGTTCTCTGGTTCATGGCAGCCAGGATCTTGGCCATACCTCCATGGTATTGTTCCAGCCCAATCAGCTTCAGATCATCAGGGACAAGCCTGTAGCTGAAAGAAGTGAGGTTTACTGACTTGCTGCAACAAAAGAGACTGCACATCAGAGAAACTATGAGATGTCTCACCAAACAAAAGAAAAGGTAAAATCGGGGCTGGGCACAGGGACTCAAGCCTGTAATCTCAGCATTTTGGGAGGCCAAGGGGGGCTGATCACTTGAGCCCAGGAGTTTGAGACCTGCCTAAGAAATGTGGAGAAACCTTGTCTGTACAGAAAATACAAAAAGATTAGCCTGGCATGGTGGCAAGTGCCTGTGGTCCCAGCTACCCTGGAGGCTGAGGTGGGATCACTTGAGCCCAGGAGGTGGAAGCTGCAGTGAGCTGTGATTGAGCTACTGCACTCCAGCCTGGGTGACAGTGAGACCCTGTGTCAAATAAAAAAAAAAAAAAAAGATAGGATTTGGGGAAGAGAGACATTAGGCCTTCTTTTTTTTAAGAAAGGATCTTGCCCTGTCACTCAGGCTGGAGTGCAGTGGCACGATCACAGCTCACTACAGCCTCGACCTCCTGGACTCAAGTGAGCCTCCTCTCAGCCTCCAAAGTAGCTGGGGAGGATCCACCTTGCCCTGCAATTTTTATTTTTATTTATTTATTTATTTGAGATGGAGTCTCACTCTGTCACCAGGCTGGAGTGCAGTGGCATAATCTCCGCTCACTGCAACCTCCGCCTCCCGGATTCATGCAATTCTCCTGCCTCAGTCTCCCGAGTAGTTGGGACTACAGGTGTGCACCACCATGCCCAGCTAATTTTTGTATTTTTAGTAGAGATGGGGATTTACCATGTTGGCCAGGATGGTCTCAATCTCTTGACCTCGTAATCTGCCCACCTCGGCCTCCCAAAGTGCTGGGATTACAGGCATGAGCCACTGCACCCAGTCTATTATTATTTTTTTTTTTTAAGTAGGGATGAGGTCTCCCTATGTTGCCCAGGCTGGTATTGAACTCCTGGGCTCAAGCAATCCTCCCACTTTGGCCTCCCAAAGTGCTGAGATTACAGGCAGGAGCCACTGCACCAGCCAGTTGCGGGGCTTTTTTAGATAGTCTTTATCAGATTGGGGAAGTTCCTTCTGCATTAGTCTGCTGGGGCTACCATAAGAAAATACCAGAAACTGGGTGGCCTAAACAGACATTTATTTCCCATAGTTCTAGAGACTAAATTTCCAAGATCAAGGTCCCATTGATTCGGTTCTGTTGAGGCCTCTTTTCCTGGATTGTAAATGGCTGCATTCTCACTTTGTCCTTGAATGCCTTTTCTCTGTGTTTGTGTTGGTGAAGTGGAGGAGAGCTGATGTCTCTTCCTTTTCTTTTTTTTTTTTTTTTTGAGACAGAGTTTCGCTCTTGTTACCCAGGCTGGAGTGCAATGGCGCGATCTCGGCTCACCGCAACCTCTGCCTCCTGGGTTCAGGCAATTCTCCTGCCTCAGCCTCCTGAGTAGCTGGGATTACAGGCACGCGCCACCATGCCCAGCTAATGTTTTGTATTTTTAGTAGAGACGGGGTTTCACCATGTTGACCAGGATGGTCTTGATCTCTTGACCTCGTGATCCACCCGCCTCAGCCTCCCAAAGTGCTGGGATTACAGGCTTGAGCCACCGCGCCCGGCCTCTTCCTTTTCTTATAAGGACAGTCGTCCCCCTCAGATTAGGGACCCACCCATATGCCCTCATTTAACCTCTTTTTTTTTTTTTTTTTTAAGATGGAGTCTCACTGTGTCACCCAGGCTGGAGTGCAGTGGTGTGATCTCGGCTCACTGCAACCTCCGCCTCCTGGATTCAAGTGATTCTCCTGCCTCAGCCTTGTGAGTAGCTGGGATTACAGGCGTGCAGCACCACACCCAGATAATTTTTGTATTTTTAGTAGATATGAAGTTTCACCACGTTAGCCAGGCTGGTCTCGAATTCCTGACCTCAAGTTAGCCACCCGCGTTGGCCTCCCAAACTGCTGGGATTACAGGTGTGAGCCACTGTGCCTGGCCTCATTTAACCTTAATTACCTCCTTAAAGGTCCTGTCTCCAAATACAACCTCATTGGAGGTTAGGGCTCCAACATAAGAATTTGAAGGTGGAACACAATTCACTTCTTAATAGCTTCTATTTCTAGTTTGTTGTATGTATTTGTTTTTATCATGGAAGAGTATTGTATTTTGTCAAGTGCTTTTTCTGTATCTGTTAAGGTTAGCATGTATTTTTTCTTTATGTTAATATGATGTGCTATATTGGTTTTCAGACGTTAAACAAACTTTGCATTCCTGGGATTAATCCTATCTGGTCATGGTGTGTAATCCTTTTCATATGTTGTTGGATTCAGTTTCCTAAGTTTTTTTTTTTTTTTTTTTTTAAATTCAGTCTCCGTAGAGACTGTCAAAAATTGCCAATGCTGACTATATTTCAAGTCGGCATGGCGGGGTATTGGGAAAAGTTTTCAATTAGCAATAATCGCTCCTTGGATAAACCTCATTGGCTACGATACTGCCACTGCGCAAAGCTCAGTTTCCTAAGTTTTAGGGTTTTTTGCTTTTGTTTTTGTTGAGACAGAGTCTCACTACTCTCTCACCTAGACTGGAGGGCAGTGGCACGATTTTGGCTCACTGCAACCTCCACCTCCCAGGTTGAAGCAGTTCTGTATCTCAGCCTCCGGGGTAGCTGGGATTACAAGCATGAGCCGACATGCCCGGCTAACTTTTTTATATTTAGTAGAGATGGGGGTTTCATCATGCTGGCCAGGCTGGTCTTGAACTCCTGACCTCAAGTAACCCACCTGCCTCAGCCTCCCAAAGTGCTAGGATTACAGGCATAAGCCACTGTGCCCAGCCCTGAGGTTTGTTTTGAGAATTTGTATGTACGTATTCATAAGAGATATTGGTCTGTAGTTTTCTTGTTATATGTCATTCTTTAATATCAGAGTAATACTAGCCTTATAGAATGAACTGCAAAGTGTTCCCTCTTGTTTTTTGGAAGAATTTGTGAAAAATTGGTGTTAATTCTTCATTTTGGTAAAATTCATCTGGGAAGCATCTAGTCCTGGGCTTTTCTTCATGGAAAGTTTTTCTTTTTAAATTATTAATTCAATCTCATTGCTTGTTGTGTATCCATTCAGATTTTCTATTCATTTTAGTTTTTATCTTACTTTATTTTTTTTTTAGACCAGGGTCTTGCTCTGTCACCCAGAATGGAGTTATTTAGGTTTTCTATTTCTTCTTTAGTCAATTTCAACAGTTTTTGCTTTCTAGGAATTCACCTGTTTCATTTGGGTTATCCAATTTGTTGATGTACAATTGTTCATCATGTTTCTTTACATTCCTTTTTACTTCTGTAAGGTCTGTATCGGTGTCTCCTCTCTTATTCCTGATTTTAGTTAAGTCTTCTCTCTGTTGTTATTGGTCAATATAACTACTTGTCAATTTTGTTGACTTTTTCCAAAACCAACTTTTGGTTTTGTTGATTTTTCTCTATTGTTTTTATACCCTCTATTTCATTAATTTTTACTTTAATTCTTATTAGTTCATTTCTCCTGCCGGCTTTGCATTTAATTTGTTTTTCTTTTGCTGGTTTCTTAAAGTGGAAAATCAAGTTATTGATTTGACATCTTACTTTTTATTTTATTTTATTATTATTAATATTTTGAGACAGGGTCTCACTCTCTTGCCCAGGCTGGAGTGCAGTGGTGCTACCTTGTCTCACTGCAACCTTTGCTTCCCAGGTTAAGGTGATCCTCTCCCCTAAGCCTCCTGAATAGCTGGGACTATAGGCACAAGCCACCAGGGCCCTGCTTATTTTTGGTATTTTTTGTAGAGACCAGATTTCACCATGTTGCCCAGGCTGGTCTTGAACTCCTGGCCTCAAGTGATCCACTTGCCTTGGCCTCCCAAAGTGTTGGGATTACTGGGATTACAGGTATGAGCCACTGTGCCCAGTCCCAATATTTTATTTAAAAAGCAAGATGTCAGGCCGGGTGCAAATAAATAAATTAATTTAATTAAATACAGGCATTTACACCTATAAATTTTTCTCCATGAACTAACTTAGCTGGATCCCATATTTTCATATGCTCTTTTAATTTTTATCCATCTCAAATTACTTCTCAGTTTCTGCTGTATTTTTTATTTGACTTATTGGCTATTTTGGAGTTTGTTGTTTAATTTCTACATACTTGTGAACTTCTCAAATTTCCTTTTGTTAAGTCCTTATTTGATTTCATCGTGGTCACAGAAAGTACTTTGTATGACTTCAATCTTTCCAAATTTTTTGAGGTTTTTAAAAATAATGTGGCATACAGCTTATGCTGGAGAATATTCCATGTGCATTTGAAAAGAATGTGTGTTCTGCTATTAATGGAGAAGTGTTCTATATGTCTATTAGGTCTGGTCATTTTGTTTTGTTTTTGTTTTTGAGACAGAGTCTTGCTCTGTTGCCCAGGCTGTGGTGCTATGGCGCAATCTCAGCTCACTGAAACCTCCGCCTCCTGGGTTCAAGCGATTCTCCTGCCTCAGCCTCCTGAGTAGCTGGGATTACAGGAGTCTGCCACCATGCCTGGCTAATTTTTGTATTTTTAGTAGAGACGAAGGTTTCACCGTGTTGGTCAGGCTGGTCTTGAACTCCTGACCTCGTGATCCACCCACCTTGGCTTCCCAAAGTGCTGGGATTACAGGTGTGAGCCACCGCGCCTAGCCAGGTATGGTCATTTTATAGTGTTGTTTGAGTCTTCTGTTTTCTTGCTGACTTTCTGCCTGGTTGTTCTATCCCTTATTGAAAATGAAGTTTCATTGTTTACAACTGTTGTTCTTGAATTCTGTCCATTTCACTTAATGTGTTTTCCTTAAGTGCTTTGAAACCATAAAACTCCAAGCCTTTGCTGAGGGGTTCTCTGAGCGTATTGGGGCATGACTTTGATGTTCCAGCAGTCTGGTAACAACGCTGCCTTAGCTTTCTCTTCCAGCTTGTGCAGACCCTCAAGGTCAGGTAGCAGTGAGAGACTAGCCTGTTCTCAGTTATTTCCTGGCCAGGTACATAGTTCTGCTCATGAGTGTGGCCTTCTAGAGTCCCAGGAATGTGTTGGAGATTTTTAAAGCCCTCAGCGCATAATGTATTCCCCAGTTTGATTGACTGATGGATTGATGTCAGTCATTAATTAGCCCTAACTCGTACTGCCACCTGAGATGGGTGTGATGTTAAACAGCTGCCACCAAATGTGTCTGAGAATCAATCTAAGGCTACAGCTTTTTGCAGAGTGAGCTCTGAGTCAGGTGAGATAAGGACAAATTTGAGTGTACAGCTTGTTTCACTGAATTACCAGGTAAGTCAAATAGCTTCAATACTATAGGAACTGGTTTTTGTGGAGTGCTCTAAATCTGTTGTGTCCCAGTGGTTCCTAAGCATCTGGTTTTTGTACTCACTGTAGTTGCAGAGATACTGGTTTTCAAGACTACCGTGGAGTTGGAGGGAGGAGGATGATAATACACCAAGTTCCCTATTCTTACTGAAACAAAACCCTTTTTGTGAGGGGTGGTGGTGGTGGATAGTCTCACTCTGTTGTCCAGGCAGGCTGGAGTGCAATGGCACGATCATTGCTCACTGCAGCCTCTAACTTCTGGTCTTAAGCAATCCTCCCACCTCAGCCTCCTGAGTAGCTGAGACAACAGGCATGTGCCACCATGCCCAGCTCATTTTCTTTTTTTAGACAGAGTCTAGCTGTGTCACCCAGGCTGGTGTGCAGTGGCATGATCTCAGCTCACTGCAACCTCTGCCTCCCGGGTTCAAGTGATTCTCCTGCCTCAGCCTCCCAAGGAGCTGGGACCACAGGCACGTGCCACCACGCTCGGCTAATTTTTTCTATTCTTGGTTGAGACGGGGTTTCGCTGTGTTAGCCAGGATGGTCTCCATCTCCTGACCTCGTGATCTGCCCGCCTTGGCCTCCCACAGTGCTTGGATTACTACCCAGCGTGATCCACCGCACATGGCCAATTTTCTTTTTTTTAAGTTTGTTGTAGAGACAGAGTCTCCCTATGTTGCCCAGGCTACTCTCAAACTCCTGGCTTCAAGCAATCCTCCTGCCTCAGCCTCCCAAAATGCTGGGACTGATAGGCATGAGCTACGATACCTGGCCTTGAAATAAGGCCTTCGAAAAAAAGTACTCCTTGAATTGTTGCAAGACTATTATCCAGAGTTCTGAAAATGCTGATTTTGACCTTTTTTGCCACTTGTCCTCATTGCTTTCACAGAGCAGATTTTTGGATATCTTTACTTTGCTATTGTGGAAATGCTTCTGATTAATATGTTTGTTAAATAGCCATTCTTAATTCCCTGTTTTTTTTTTGTCTTTGTTTGAGCTAAGAGTAATTTTAATAATGACTATTTTGTAATCTCAGCCTCTGCAGGGTGGTTGGAAAGCTGCACTTGGAAACTCTCATCCAGGAAATAGTTCCCAAATCACACCAGAACTGGATTTACAAAGACACCTGTTTCTGCTGCTGCTGCTCTTGCTACACACAGATGCTGCTGCTTTCAACAGTATCAATGCTAGATACTGGATGTTGTTGGTAGAACCACTGCTCCTTCTGAAAAGTCATTGCCACCATGGCTGCCCCCTGTCCCAGCATTGATTCCACAAAATTCCTACTTCTTTTGATTCACCAGCTTCCGGCTCAACGTCCAATGCAGGAGAACTCTAATCGGTAGAGCTGAGGTAACATGTCTATGCTCTGGATATAAGGGAGCCTGGGAAACTGATTTTAAAATTTCTCTCTATTGGGTGGTACTCTTGGTACACCACGACTCATAGAATGGGAATTCTTCAAACATGGCAAATAACTCTATTTTCCTTAAAACATGTATAATGTCATAATAAAAATGATTTGTACTTAATTTTAAAAAATT
>NW_022436985.1:15404460-15426208 GCF_009761245.1 Sapajus apella | reverse complement strand
TCCGGCCCGATTTTCTTTCTTTATTTATTTATTTTTTTTTTTTTGAGACGGAGTTTCACTCATGTTACCCAGGCTGGAGTGCAATGGCGCGATCTCAGCTCACCGCAACCTCCGCCTCCTGGGTTCAGGCAATTCTCCTGCCTCAGCCTCCTGAGTAGCTGGGATTACAGGCATGCACCACCATGCCCAGCTAATTTTTTGTATTTTTAGTAGAGACGGGGTTTCACCATGTTGACCAGGATGGTCTCGATCTCTTGACCTCGTGATCCACCCGCGTCGGCCTCCCAAAGTGCTGGGATTACAGGCTTGAGCCACCGCGCCCGGCCCGATTTTCTTTTTATATTTGTTTATTTTTTTTGAGATGGAGTTTGAGATGGAATTGTTGCCCAGGCTGGAATACAGTGGCACGATATTGGCTCACTGCAACCTGCGCCTCCTGGGTTCAAGTGATTCTCCTGCCTCAGCCTCACGAGTAGCTGGGACTACAGGCACACACCACTGCACCGGGCTAATTTGGGGTTTCACCATGTTGGCCAGGCTGGTCTCAAACTTCTGACTTCAGGTGATCCACTCCCCTTAGCCTCCAAAGTGCTGGGATTATGGTTGTGAGCCACTGTGCCCAAACCCTACCACATTTTCTTTATCCAGTCTTCTGACGATGGACACTTAGGTTGATTCTGTATCTTGACTATTGGGAATAACACTGCAATAAACATGAGAGTGCAGATAATCTGTTCAACATATTAATTTCATTTGCTTTGGATATAAACTCAATAATGGGATTGCTGGATCATATGGTAGCTCTGTTTTTAATTTTTTGAGGAGCCTCTATACTGTTTTCTGTAATGGCTATGCTAATTAACATTATCTCCAACAATGTGAAAGGGTTCGCTTTTCTCCACATCCTTGCCCACACTTATCCTTTGTCTTTTTTTTTTTTTTTTTTTTTTTAAATACAAAGTCTGGCTCTATTGCCCAGGCTGGATCCTTTGCCTTTCTGATCATTAATCTGCACTTTATATTCTTGCTTACTATAATAAATGTTGCTTACCATAAGCCTCTTTTAATCTTAGATCTGCCTACATTTCCCACTTATTTTCATGTCAATTACTTGTTGAAGAAATGGGACATTCTTTTTTTTTTTTTTTAGACAGAGTTTTGCGCTTGTTGCCCAGGCTGGAGTGCAATGGTGCAATCTTGGCTCACTGCAGCCTCCGACCCCCAGGTTCAAACGATTCTCCTGCCTCAGCCACCCAAGTAGCTGGGATTGCAAGCATGTGCCACCATGCCCGGCTAATTTTTTGTATTTTTAGTAGAGACGGGGTTTCACCATGTTGACCAGGATGGTCTCCATCTCTTGACCTCGTGATCCACCCGCCTCAGCCTCCCAAAGTGCTGGGATTACAGGCGTGAGCCACCGCGCCTGGCCAGAAATGGGACATTCTTATGAATTTTCCACATTTTAGATTTGGATGGTTGTGTCTTTATGGTAGTTTAACATGTACCTTTCATTCTTTCCTGATTACTGATATTTGTCGGTTGGTTTTTTTGGTTTTACCATAGTGCATCTTCATGGAGATTTTTCTTATTTTTCCTAATTGCAATTTGTAGGGTATATTGAATTTGTAGATTGTCTTTTGTCACTTCTAGAAAATTTTAAGCCCCTTGAAATGTTGCCGCTTATTCTTACTCTGGTTGTTTTTTTTTTTTTTTTGAAATGGAATCTTGCTTTGTCGCCCAGGCTGGAGTGCAGTGGCACAATCTTGGCTCACTGCAACCTCCGCTTCCCAGGTTCAAGCGATTCCCTTGACTCAGCCTCCCGACTAGCTGGGATTACAGGTGTGCACCATATCATGCCTAACTAATTTTTGTATTTTCAGTGTAGACAGGGTTTCACCATGATGGCCAGGCTGATCTCGAACTCCTGGCCTCAAATAATCTGCCTGGTTTGGCCTCCCAAAGTACTGGAATTACAGGCATGAGCCACCACATCCAGCCAGCGTTTTTGATATTTTAAAAGCCCGTTAGACATTACATATCATTTAAAAAATGTACACAAGTTAACAAAAATATTTTTGATTTGGCTGCCACTAAATCAACTTGGTATGATGTGGATTATACCTTTAATAGAAATGTTATTATATAATGAGAGCAATATATTTGATAAGTAAAGCCATTCAAAACACATTGTCTATGGGGAGAAGATATTTAAAGGGTTTCCTGGTGATGAAATATTGGAACTATTATACAATACGACTTAACCCCCACTACTCACATCCTCTTTCATTCCTCTGCTTCCAGTGTCTATGAAAAACATTTATGCCCCCCAGATGTTTCACAGTTCAAGGGCAATCTAAATAATGAGTCAATTTCATAGGCTATGTCTTTCATGGGAAGAGCAGTTGCTCCAGATTATCCAGGCTCAAATTCCTTTAGAGGAACAAGAATGGATCAATTGTAATACAATCTTACTTTGCTACAATAGATCTCAACACTGAGAAACCAAGTGTATTAAAGATTACTGATCAATGTTAATGTTTAAAGCCTCAAGTATGCCTGATTGGAGTTTTATAGTTTAATAGACTCCAGAATGTAATCAGCGTTGGTGCATTCAATTAGCTGACTTCCCCAATTTAAAATTAGGGGATTAAAGCTGGGCATAGTGACTCATGCTGGTAATCTCGGTCCTTTGGGGGGCGTAAGCGGGAAGATCACTGGAGCCCGAGGGGTTTAAGACCAGCCTAGGCAACATAGTAAGACCCCGTCTCTAAGACAAATAAATAAATAAATAACCTTTAGCTTGGGCAATATAGCAAGACCTCATCTTTACTAAAAATCAAAAAAGTTAGCTAGGTATGGAAGCGTGTGCTTGTGGCCCCAGCTACTTGGGAGGCTGAGGTGGGAGGGTTGGTTGAGCCCAGGAGGTTGAGGCTGTAGTAAGCCATGATGGCACCACTGCACTCCAGCCTGGGTGACAGAGTGAGACCCTGTCATCAATAAAACTATCTTCTATGAGTGTTCACCAGCCAAGACAAATACGAAGGTGGTAGGTGGAGAACATGTGAAGAAACTCCCTTTGTGAAACCTCATCAATTACAACAAATTCAATCAATTTTAGTCAGTTTGTTACCATAAAAGCCAACAACTACAAGAGCCTTTTAAAACAGATAGTTTTCTAATTTTCTAATTTTCCTGAAACTACACTGAAAGTATTTACAGACATGCAATTTTTGGGTCTGAAGAGAATTCACTTTTGGTCAGATTCCCAAAAGGAGAATACCATTGGAACAGTATGAGAAAAACTTGCCTGCATGTAAAGTTTCTAGAATTTTCTAGCTTGTGCTGGTCTTTGAGAAATCAAAATCAGCCTTTTTGGTTATTTGGATTTTAAGTGACAAGACTATGTTGAATATGCTTTTTTCTTTTTTTTTTTCTGAGACAGAGTCTCACTCTGTGGCTCCGGCTGGAGAGTTCAGTGGCACTATCTCAGCTCACTGCAACCTCTGCCTCCTGGGTTCAAGTGATTCTCCTGCCTAAGCCTCCCAAGTAGCTGGGATTATGGTCGCCTGCCACCATGCCTGACTAATTTTTGTATTTTTAGTAGAGACGGGGTTTCACCATGTTTCCCAGGCTGATCTCGAACTCTTGACCTCAGGTGATCCACCCGCCTCAGCCTCCCCAAAATTCTGGGATTACAGGCATGAGCCACCGTGTCCGGCCGAATATACTTTTTCAAACTACACTTTAGCCCCACTACCCTCCAAGTTTACGATACAACTCCCCAAATGGGTACATCTCTTTGAGTACTGACAGAAGGGTAACACCAGAGATTAAACTGACACTTAGGAATAGCACAATTCTGGTGGAGAGGATCAACTCATGCCTGTAATCCCAGGACTTTGGGAGGCTGAGGCTGGTGGATCACCCGAGGTCAGGAGTTTGAGACCAGTCTGACTGATGTGGCGAAACCCCATCTCTACTAAAAATACAAAAATTAGCCAGGCATGGTGGCAGACTCCTGTAATCCCAGCTACTCAGGAGGCTGAGACAGAATTGCTTGAACCCAGGAGACGAAGGTTTTGGTGAGCCGAGATTGCACAACTGCACTCCAGCCTGGGCAACAAGAGCAAAACTCCATCTCAGGGGGAGAAAAAGAATAGCACAATTCCAAGCTCACTCTTGTTGAGGGGTGGGGGAAAAAAAGGAGCAGCAGGAGTAAAGCTCTTCAGAATGTTCAGCATTACTCTGTAAAACCCAGAACATCACTATATCCTTTCCTACTGTTTTATAAAAAGTAGTAAAGTCAAAGGTTGTATTTTAATTTTTTCCTATTAACTAAATCTTGCTGAAATTCCACATTGAACCTATTTCAAGGCGAATGTAAGACCTCAACCAATCCTAAAAGAACAGCCTTTATTTTTATAAGCAATATTTTCTAGTGACTATTTAAAAAGATATAGAATTTGCATTGTTTTTGCTTAAAAGTTGAAAACAAACATTAGATACCAACTCCAATTAGGATGAAAGGAAAGTGGGGCTTCTTCTAGAATGACATTTTCTAACTACTCAACACTGAATCAATTCAAATGGTATACACAGACATCCATAACACAGGATCTCACTCTGTCTCTGCAATGCAGTAATCATAGCTCAACTGCAGCTGAACACACCTGGCCTTAGTCAACCTTTTTTTTTGAGTTGTCACTTTTTTGCCCAGGCTGGAGTGCAGAGCTCACTGCAACCTCCATCTCCCAGACTCCAGTGATCCTCCCACCTCAACATAACACCACGCCCAGCTAATTTTTGTATTTTTAGTAGAGTTGGGGTTTTGCCATATTGGCCAGGTTGGTCTTCAACCCCTGGACTCAAGCCATCCACCTGCCCCAGCCTCCCAAAGTGCTAGGATTACACGCATGAGCCACTGCGCTTGGCCAGCTTAGTCAACTTTTTAATTGGTGTTGTGTCCTGTGATTTTTTGAGTCTCACTTTGTTTCCCAGGGTGTAGTGTAGGGGCATGAACATGGCTCATTGCACCCTTCACCTCCCTGGCACTAGCAATTATCCTGCCTCAGCCCAAGTAGCTGGGACTACAGGCATGCACCACAACGTTGAGCTAATTTTTGTATTTTTTGTAGACAGGGTTTTGCCATGTTGTCCAGGCTATGCTCAAGTAATCCACTTGCCTTGGCCTCCCAAAGTGCAGGGATTACAGGCATAAGCTATAGCACGCAGCATGGCATCCTGATTGACATTAAATCAAATCTTGGTAATGGAAGGTGGCTGAATTGTTCAGATATGCCCTTGTATTAAATTTTGTGAAGATTACTAAGGATCTCTGCCATTATGAAAATAGATACACTGAAGAGTAATGGAATAAGCTCTGCTTATCCATGCTAGCATCCCAACAGACATCTCATTTTAATAGTCCTCATCTTATAAAAGTGGCTCAGATTACAGATTAATACGTCAACCAATGGAAACACTAAGGCCTTTTGTCAGGAAAACATCACAAAGAATTTGGGTCTAAACAATGCAAAAAGCAAGTATGTTGTATAAAATCATATTCAAACTGATTTGTTATAGGTACTTTAGAATTCATTTCTATCCACCCTCCCCAAGGAAAACACACAAAATTTGGTCTAAACAATGCAAAAGGCAAATAAGATGTATAAAAACATACAAACCGAGTGTTATAGGTACAGAATTCATTTCTATCCCTTTTCCCCTATAAACTTGTCCAATTACTTAATTCTACATTCTTAGGAATGAGATCTTGATACTAGCTTCACAGTTCCATCCAATCAGAAGTGCCTAGAATACTTATAGCCTTTATAGTGTCTATTTCAAATTTTCATCAGTTGAACTGATTGTCCCTAAAAACTGAATTAAACCTAGAGTTCAAAGTCCCTGCAAGAAAAACTAAGTGCATTCTCACCCCGCTTCCAATTCTTTGTAAAAACATCTCAATCACCTCGAGATGTTTTCTCACTCATACATATCAAGACTTGATTAAAAGTTTGGATTTTGTTTAAAAAGCCTTTATTTTTTGATCAGGGAAAAGGACAATCTCAATGTCAACTTGTCACCTAATCATAAATTTGAACTTACAGGATTCACTACCTGTAGACACTGCACCTACTAATACGACAACTTAAAAGTGAACTTCCTTCCATTCCCTAAAGTTGCATGTTGAATGAACAGAATCCCTTCCAACAGCTAACACTGGTACTTGGTAGGTGTCAAGACAAATAGCAAAACAGCAGCAAAAAAGGACCAAGAACATAACTTGATAGCCCAGCAAGTACAATCATTGTATCAAAGTTGTAGGCACCAAATTAAAAACGGGGGGGGGGGGGGGGGGGGCTGACCAGCATAAGAAACTTATACACCAGTTGAGGTCACCCATTGTGTGAGATCAACTACTCTGCCTGTGAACATGTATGCCAATCCCAGTAGCTAACATTGAGGCAAAGGTCCCCAAATCCAAGAAACTACACTGAATGCAAAATTCAAAGCATTTATCCAGGTCCTCTGAAACCTGGATATGTTTCTTCTCAATGCACCAGGAGGGTCCACTGTAATGACTCAGTGACATTTGGACTGACACATCTAAGATACTTTTCCCACTATTTCTATTTCTGAATATGGAAATGTTTATTCATGCACTGTTAAAAATTAGATTTACTATCATGACTTCTAAACTCACAAAGCATTAACAGTTAACTGTAATACAACTTCCTCAGAATGCCCAAACAGAAAACAATTAAATTTTGCCACTATTTCAAATTTGAATCTAACTTTTGCCCAGTCACATTTTTCTGCCAAAATCCTTGAGTTGTAACTACTCACTACTTCCAATGGTCTTAAATCATAGCTCCTACTAGTTTTACAGTGCTCCTTCCTGTGTGCATGTGTTTTTATCAAGAAATAAAGTCATGGTGTTATGATTACAAAGCTTTTTCTAGGTGACCACTGATTAAAACCAAAGTAATTAGCAACTCAAAAATGGCTTTCCAGAGACAGGAACAAAGCAAAAGGAGCCACCAACAGTTTTATTACAATCCAGAAGAAACATGGTCTACTAGAAAGCTTCTCCTAATCACAACACTTATGTCTTCCTCTCAGGACAGTCTTCAGATAACCAGAGGGGAAAGAACATTATTCAAAGGTGTGGTAGAAACCTCATTTACCAGGGAGAAGATGAAGGCTTAAGATCATAGAATGCCTCTACAAACTGGGGAAGAGAAAGATGTTGGCTATTAATAAAGGACCACAGTTTCTCCCTAAGGACCAATACTCCCTACAAAATCAACTGTGCCTTAATTATTGCTTATTTTAAATTACATTTTTACAGAGCTATGTAGTACCTGACACAGAAAAGCAATCACATAAGGAAGCATTTATTTGAAGTTTAACATGAAATCATACAAATAAAATGTGTATAAACAAATCCACATTGAGTCATAACACAAATAGCAAAGGACAAAGTAAAAACAAAGAAAACTAATTGGCAGCTATATACAGTTGGACACAATTGTGTCTTGTACACTAGAAAGTCTTTTACAAAATAATCATCTTAGATCAACAGAAGACCAATCTTCAATGTCGTCCTGCAAGATGGGTTACTTTAACAACGCCTCCTAAAAACAAAAACAAAATAACAATTAGATTTGTGCAACTCTGACAAGCTTTTAAAGGTCCACTTTCATGAATTGTTTTAAGTCCTCACTTTATTCTTTTCTTCAATAATTAAAGATCATATGCATATTTATTAGCAAAATACAGTCTGGGTAGTTAATAAACTCACCCTGGAGTTCCCAAATGATATTAACTTCAAATCTATTAAAGTTAAGAATCTGGGAATACAATCTTCCCATATTCAAATGTTCAACTATGCTAGGTTAAGGTCTACTAGAAGCACCTCTAGTAACCCAAGCAAAATGCCATTATAACACCAATTTCTAATAAGCTTATTACAAGAACATAAATTGATTTGTGCATATGATCTTTAATTTATATCCCAGATTTAAAAGTTCTTGTTTTGGTTTGTAGATTTCACTATTAGCTATAAAAAGAAAAAGCAAGCATTAAATCTTAAAAGAATGAACACTTAAAATGAGGCTCCACAATTGAAATACAACACTAAACAGAAGACCAAAATGATTAAGCTGTAAAAAGGCATTTATGTACTTTAACTCCTGTAAAAAACCATTTAAGTTAAGTTTAGACACTTAATCTCCAAAAAGATTAAAAAAGAAGCCAAAGTCTGAAGTTTTCCACTTTAATCTTTACGCTGGTACATGAAGTTGGAAGAGACCATACCACAGGACAGCGTTTTCTGGTGTATGCCTTGCGCTCTGCCCGCAACGTGCGACCCCCAGAGATAGACGTGGTCAGGGTGACACACGGCCTGCAATGAAGTTCCCGCTGGCGGGTACAAACAAGGTATAATGTCAGAGTTAGAAGACAACATTCTTGTTTTCCTTAAGTTGTACCCATTTCAGTACTTTACCTGTTAATAGTTCTAAAATGTTTAATTATTCCTCTAGACCACCTGGTACACAAAAGCAAACAGAAAAACTCTTAAGTTTTTCTGCAATACTAAAGAAAGTGAGATAAGACTTTAAAGTTAAAGATCTATAGACACTTTAGGCAAAACAGGCTCATAAAGCAATTACAAAAATCAACAATTTAGTAAAAACAGGCTACATTATATTTTGTTTTTACGTTTCATTTGTCTATTGATCTTTAAATTAAATTAGACATTTCTACTGTTTTCCTGTACTCTTATACACACCTGTTTTCTCCAATGTTCTCCTTTAGTATGGCTGGTAATTGTTTTGGTGATTGCCACCCCCTCGAGATGCCTTGCCATAAGTGCTCTGTTGGCCTATTTTGAGAAGACAAATTTCATTAAGGTAGTTTTCTACAAAATTGTTGCTTTACAAACGCATTAAGAAACTATTAAAATCTTTGCATGCTAAATAAAAATATTAAAATATATTTTAGTACCCATTATAACCTAGTCATAAGTCATACATCCTAGTACATTTATAAGGACCACACTGTTAGTACAATCACTATGATTGTAACATGATTCAAATCCTTAACTCCAAACACATTAATGGAAAGCCCATACACACAATTTCAGAATGGGATTGTATGTTAACACTGAATTTTAATGCCATTGGTTTATAAAATTAAGTTAAATATTCTTACCACTGTAGTCTGCATATCCCTGTCCATATCCATAGTTCCCATAGTTATACCCAGTATAATCATATCCGCCATAGCCACTATAGTTTTGATCACCACCATAGGCACTATTGTAATTTCCATATCCTTGATCATAATAGTTATTAAATCCTTGGTTCCAGTTTTGGCCCTGACCTGAAACAATGCACAATGATTGTTAGGAAACAACTTCTGACCCCCAATTCTAACATAAAATGATGCGTTCTTGTCCCTCACTCTGCAAATCTTAAAGGGCAGAATGGACACATATATTGCCATCTGCTTGAAAAAGAATTTTTCCAACTGTTATAAAAAAGGGGGCAGAAAGTCCAATTGTGCCAGTATCAAGCTTCCTAAATTTAATGGCAAATCATTAAATTTTCCATTAAAGCTAAAGACAGGTACACTGTTCTGTTTAAAACAAGGACTCCTGCCCAAGAAAACCTATCATGCCATGGTGTATCATGTAATGGTACACTTTTCCTATCAGTGATGACACTAATTGTCAAAGTGGCCATACTTTTAAGTTTTTTGAAACCAGTGAGCTCACAAGAAAAAACCACCACTCACAACCCCCACTAAGCTGAACATTTCCACCCTGCTGGAATGGTTTTAAGTTTAAAGTTTTACTTTCTTACAGGATTACTCATATTTAGCAGTATACAGCTTAAATAAACCATGGAGTCATATTTCAAGAATTAACTCTCACCTCGGCCACGACCCCTCGTACCACCTCGTCCACCAGCTGCAGCACCTCTTCCACCTTTTTGTTGTTGCTGTTGCTGCCTATATACCTCTTTGGGTTGTGCAACTTTGATTTCACACTATACACAAATTAAAAACCATAAAAATATAATTTTTTACTGAAGTTCTAAAAAGTTAAATTGTTATTCTCAAACACACTGAGAAATTCTCTCTCATACACACAGCCACCCCCTAAAATTTTCATTTAAAGTACTTAAATGGCTTTACCTTCCCAGAACCAATTTGATGGTATCTGCTTTCTAACAATTTCTTTACTGGCTCTTCATCGGTATATGTGATAAAACAAAATCCTCTTCTTTCATTTGTTTTTGTATCCATGGGAAGTTCAATGTTTTCAATCTGAAACCGAGATGCACACTCAAGGTCATTCCATAATTGTAAAATGCTACCAGAATGTCCGAATGCCACAGATCCTTTTCAAGCTTCGACTTAAACATTTTATGACCTCTATATAGACAGCACTGCTTTATGATCAACATCAACCTACAGTGGTTTGTTGGACATTTGAAGCTGAAAGGTAAAACATCCTTTGGCATTATTTTGTACCCCAAAGATGCCACTAGTTAACCAGTCCAAACACTGACCACATTTAAGTACCCACGTTTTGACTAAATTACTTAGATAGTTGGACTTCCATGAGAGCAGCACATCAAGGTACAGTCTGGAAGCGACTTGAGCAGTCATTTAATCCTACTCTCACATGAAACATGAATCTGCCCTATATGAAACAGACCAGGAATGAACATTTTATAAACACATTAAGCTTAACATGTGCAAACGTAATCACACACCTCTCCAAAGGCTCCAAAATATTCTTTAATTTGTTCTTCAGAAGTATCCGGGCTCAATCCACCCACAAAGACCTTTTTGGGAGGTTCCTTCCCTTTTAAAGCTTTGGCCCTTTTGGGATCTATCAATTTACCATCCAGTTTGTGTTCTTTCAGTTCCAAAACCTACAAGACAGATTTATTTAATCTGACGGCAGCATATAACCCCCAGAAAAATTTTCAAAATACCACAAAAGCAGCACAATGCAAAACAGTTCCTACCTTATCAACACTAGCAGCATCTTTGAAAAGCACAAATCCAAATCCTCTTGATCTCCCAGTGACTGGATCTGTTTTAATTGTGCAGTCTACAACTTCCCCAAATCGAGACAAATATTCAGTCAGATCTTTTTTGCTTGTATCCCAGCTCAAGCCTCCAATAAACATTTTACTAGAAATAAAAGTTTTTTTAAAAAAAATTTAGCAATAACTCAAGTGACTACTTCAGTTCTGGAATTAATTAAATCGTGAAAACAGGGACATTTATCCCGTTTTAGCAACTTAATCTGTTTACATTAAACCTATGTCACACAAGTAAACAGACCACAAACATCCCAATATCCCAACCGAGTTACTCAAACCAGCGGACAGATCGCTCTCTGCACGGTATAAAGCAAAGCTCAAAAGAGACCAATAAAATTTGGTAAAGGTTCTGCTCAGATTCCTTTAAGTAGAAGGCCCAACTTCCAGGACGAATTCCTCACATCTTAGGTCCACCCTCGTCCTCAGCTGTCAAGCCAACGTTCCACCAAGAGAACTCATCAATCATAACACGTTCTGGGAATCTGGGTACCAGTCGCCTACTTGTGCCCGAACTCAAGAGTCCTCTAAACTCTTCCCAGGAAAACCGCGCCGAGTGTTAACAGAGACACAATGAAGAGGCGGCGGCAGCTGCAGCGTGCGGCGCAGAGAGGCCGGCCCCTCCCCCCTGGGGCCCACGCGGCGCCTGCGCACTCGGGACACAGACGCCGCCGCCCTCCTCCAACCCCTCCGCCCTTCCCCCACTCTTCCCGGGCCTCTCCAGTCCCCCCTAGATCTCTTACTTTCCTCTTCCCTCCAAGCTAGTGGGGCCCAGCGGGCACGCGGAGAATCGACTCCGAGAAAGAATGGGGGCGGCGCGAGGCTCCCGAGGGACGAAGGGCGGGTGCGGCGCGCTGGGGTAGGGAGAGTGGGGGAAGAAGCGTGCGGTACCCGTCATCCTGCTGATTTTTGCTCGCATTTATCTTGGATCCCTCTGCGAATTCCTCTATGTTGCTGTACTCGTTCATGTCCTCCATAGTGGCGGAGCTGTCGGCAGGGGGGTGCTGGCGCGCAGTCCGGGTCGCGGCAGCAGCGGCGGCGGAGCGTTGTATGGAGCTGGATTTAAAATGGCGGCGGAAGAGATCCGGGCGCCGCCTGCGCCCTCCCTTTATAGCCGCCCCGCCCGCCAATCGGGAGGGCTGCTGGGCGGTGACGTGGCGCTGGGCCCGGCGCGCCGCCTGCCGGGCGGAGCTGGCAGCGAGCGAAGGGAGGAGCGGGGCGAGCTGCCGCGGCGCCCGCGGCCGCCAATGGGAGAGGTTGCGGGAGGCTAAAGTAGCGGGAGCGGAGGGGAACAATGGCGGCGGCACATGGGAAAGCCGGGGCGGGACCTCCATCGCGGCCCTCCCGGCGAGGAGCGAGGCCACGCGTGAGAGGACGCAGGCTTGGGATGAGAGAAGAATCAGAAGAGAAACGAAGGGGCGTAAAGTCCTGGGGTCAGCAGTCCCGAGCAACGCCGACGCAGGGCCACCGTCCCTCTTGCCTTGGGAGCCTTTGTCTCTGGCGTCCGGTCCAGCCTACTCCTACCAAAGAGCCGTCAACCCCGCCTTTTTCTGCCCTCGGTTCGCTAGTGCGGAGCCGCTACGGCGGCCGCTGCTACCGGCTAGCACCGCGGCCGGGCTGCTCCGGAAAAAGGCGGATTGCGCCTGGCGCTGGGGGCTGAGGCTGCGAGCGCGCTCGCCCGCCGCGCGCACGCGTGTTTTGTTCCCGAGCTGGCTGGAACCAGCCGAACAGGAAGCGGGCGCGCGACGGCCCCTCCGGGTAGCTTTGCGCGGGCGCCTCTTCCGCTGTGGCCCCGGGCGCGCGGGCCGAGGGGGCGCGGCGGGCCTCCCCAGTAGATCGACCAAAGCCGGGGCCCAGCGGGACCTCTCTGGCGGGCTGACGCCGGGAGGAGGGGCGGGGGCTGGCCAGATGACTGTATCTATGCAAAGTAGGAGGAGGTGGGCGGGGAGGGGGCTGGGAGCAGTAGAAGGCAAGGGGCACTCACATCCCCGGCGCGCCACTCGCGTGGCTCCAGTCTGCACGTGCCCCGAGCCTCTCCAGCTCGCTCAACCAGTCTGCGGAAGGCGCGCGCTCGCGTACCCAGCTCCCGCGTTCGCTTCTTTGTTCCCGCCCACGCGAGGCCCATTTTGACGGATCGCGTTTGAGGACAGACGGCCAATCGGCGCTGGCGCCTTCACCCTCCTAGCCCCGCCGAACCCAGCGAGGGCCGCCCCTTTTTCTGCCCACGTGGTCTCGGGCTTTTTCCCAGTACTGCTCACGAGTTCAGGGCACCTGGGCGGCTGCCTTTTCCAGTTCCAGTTCCAGGTGTGCAGAGGTGTCCTCTCCCTACGCGTGGCAGGCTGCACTTGGTCGCTGGCTCCGAGATCGAGCTGGGCCATCAGAAGCCCAGGACGGTACCGGGGGCCGCAGCCGCAGCGGGCGCCGCCACCCTCCGCCCTCCCCAGCAGTAGGCCGAGTCCGGTAGTAGCATCCGGAAGGGAAATGGTCGTGCTTTCGGTGCCCGCCGAAGTCACCGTGATCCTGTTAGATATCGAAGGTACCACAACCCCGATTGCTTTCGTGAAGGTGAGGGGCGGAAGTGAGCAGGGATGTTACTTTTACTTAAAAACAGTCATTTTTTCCTAAGTATTGCAGGCCTTGCATTAGAGACGAGGGTTAGGAGAGGCGGCGTGGCTTTGCCTCTTCCGTGGAATCGGGAGGAAGGAGAGAAAGCCTGCGGCGGCTTGCGGGAATGCTTTTCCTTGCGGCACTAGCTTCTCCCTCCTCCGCCCTTGCTCTTGGTTGGATCCAGATGGGTGGGAAGGGATGGAAGATGACGCTAAAAATCGCCGAGGAGCAGGTCAACCCGGGCGGGGTGTGATGATGCAGGCCTCGTGGCCCGGCAGGTGAGCACCCGATCGCTTCTGCAGGTGAGCGCAGCCTTTCTTGTCCTTCGGGCCTGGCGTGGCGGCGGCTTGAAGCTTCCGATCTTAAAATGGAAAGACGAAGTGTTAAGATGACTCTTCAGATGGCCCTAGTGTCGGGCGATCGAGGTTCCTTTTCGACCCTTCCCACTCTTGCTGTTAGTGGCCGAACTGCACACTGTGTTATTTTACTCTATCAGGCTCTGTGGTCCACAGCATTGATTTTTTGAGCTGTAGGACACGTCTAGATTCCGTTCACTTTCCTCAGAAAACCTTACAAGCCTGAAGCTCTTATCCAGAGCATTCCTTATAGAATGTCACTGTGAACCAGCACTTGTCTGTACCTATGCTTACAACTTTGTGTTATAGCAGATTACTTCTTTATTTTTTGCCTGTTAGAATAAGTAAATATGAAACGTTAGTTTAATTTTTGAAAGAATTCCTTGGGCCTGGCCTTTTTATTTGGCTCCCTGAGGTTTGAGAATTCATTGCAGATACAAGTACTTCTTAGAGGTGCTTGCATACACAGTAATAGTCGAGATATACAAAGTATATTACAAAGTAGGAAACATCCGTCTTCCAGGAAACTGAGCACCTTGGGTTTTAAATTCTATTTTAGTTTTCATTAAAAAAAAAAATTACGTGTGATTTTTTTGTTTGTTTTTTGAGACAGTCTCACTCTTTTGCCTGGCTGCAGTGCAGTGCAGTGCAGTGCAGTGGTGCAATCACAGCTCACTATAGCCTCAACTCCCCTGGGCTAAAGGCATCCTCCTGCCTCAGCCTCTGGAGTAGCTGGGACTGAAGGATGAGCCACCATGCCTGTCTAATTTTTGTATTTTTAATAGAAACAGGGCTTCACCATGTTTCTCAGGCTGGTCTGGAATTCCTGGGCTCAAGTGATCTGCCCATCTTGGCCTCCCAAAGTGCTGGGATTACAGGCATGAGCCAAGGTGCCTGGTCTGAATGAGTTTCTTGATGTAGGTTATAACATAAAATCCATGTACACTCTTAGGACTCCAAACATAACAACCACTTAAAGCTTTACTGGAACAATCATACTACCTTGACATCTTAGCATAGGTTCAGAAGAAATTGAGTTTAGCATTTTCTCCACTTTTTTTTTTTTTTTTTTTTTTGAGGCAGAGTCTTGCTCTGTTGCCCAGGCTGGAATGCAGTGGGTGACCTCACTGCAACTTCTGCCTCCCAGGTTCAAGTGATGCTTATATCTCATCCTCTTGAGTAGCTGGGATTACAGGCATGTGCCACCACTCCTGGCTAATTTTTTGTATTTTTAGTAGAAAGAGAGTTTCACCAGGCTGGTCTTGAACTTTTGACCTCACACGATCCACCCACCTCAGCCTCCCAAAGTGCTGGGATTACAGGTGTCAGCCACTGCACGGGGCCTTTTCTCCACCTTTGATTTTGTTTTGTTTGAGACAGAGTCTTGTTCTGTCTCCCAGGCTGAAGTACAGTGGCGCAACCTCCGCCTCCTGGTTCTGGGGATTCTGGTGCCTCAGCCTGCGCTGATTTTTGTATTTGTAGTAGAGACAGGGTTTTGCCATGTTGACCAGGCTGGTCTGACCTTAGGTGATCCACCCTTTTTGACCTCCCAAACTCCTGGGATTACAGGAGTGAGCCACCACACCTGGCCTTCCCCACCGCGCCTGGCCTTGCCCACATTTTTAATCACACCAGAGACCTCTGCAGAAAATTTCAGGACAAATACTGATGATTTCATTTTCATTAATTTCCTTTTTTTTTTTTTTTTTTTGGTGACAGAGTAACCACTTTGTTGGTTTTCAGAGATAAAAGGAGTCCTCGTTTTTGTAGTTTATAGTTAACAGCTCACTTGTTCCATTCTGGCTCTCTCTTGCTTTCTACTGTCATCAGGAGACCAGGGGTAAGGACAGGAGAGGTAGTGATGTGGCATTAGATTCTACCATTTTTGAAGGTAGATTTGAGGAATAATATACTGCATACAAATCAACTTTGCAACAAAACATAATACTCCTTCCCCACCTTTTTCCCCAAGTGTCCCTTCTGCCGGATGACATTATGAGCCACTTCTTGGAATCTTTGTGTCTATGGCAGACTTATTCTGAGATCTGAAAATAAAAATGTCTTAGTTGCCTAAATAATTTTTTCCAAGTTTGACGCCAGGCAATGTGCAAATTCAGTGCAGGCTGCAGAAGAATGATTCAGAGATCTCGTTTAAAGGATAATTTCTTGTGCCCTGTTCTATAATAATATCTATTATTAGTTATTAATATTGTTAACCTATTTTCTATTATAATTTGTTAGACATGAATTTATCAAAACCATTGTTCCTAAAAGTGTGTTTAAAAGAAAGGTCTCTGGATGTTTATGGTAATTATGTAAAAAAGGATTCCATTAAATGCACTTTTGGGAAATGCTAATCAGAATGAGTTCAATAGATTTCTTTCTTGCATGATTTCTCAACACCTTTGGTATCATACATATATACACACATACATACTTTGTGAGATTTCAGGAGAATATCATTTCACATATCTACTTGAACAAAAAATTTCTAGTCGAGCATCTCAGTGACAATCCTTTAAACACCTTTTAAAGAGATGCTGAGTTACATTCTTGAATCTGAGCACGGAGAGGTTGAGCATGGGAGTTGAAAGATAATCTCCTTGGAGCTTTAAATTCAGAGTAGGTGTGTGAACTTGTAGCCCTTCTTCCTGTGGAATGATGAAAGGAAACATTGAGTACTATATACAGGCAGTACTCAGTCTTTGACTTATTCTAAAAGATTATGAGGTGCATGTACTGTCTACATTTTACTTACTATGAAACTAAGGCTCTGAAAAGTTGAACAAGATTCCTGGATTTGAACTCAGATTGTCTTATTCATAAAAACTCTTATTTTTCCCGTTACTGCACTCAGCCTCAGAAATGGGACCCTAGTGTTTGTCCTGTCTCTTTTGCTTTGCTGCTGTATATATTAAATGACAGTTAGTATGAGAGCCCTTTAATCAATGTGAAGTACCATGCTATAAAAGTATTTGGTAACAGGCCGGGTACTGTGGCTCAGGCCTGTAATTCCAGCACTTTGGGAAGCTGAAGCAGGTGGATTGCTTGAGGTCAGGAATTTGAGGGCAGCCTGGCTAACATGGTGAAAGCCAGTCTCTACTAAAAATACAAAAATTAGGCTGGGCACAGTGCCTCATAATCCCAGCACTTTGGGAGGCTGATGTGAGTGGATCACTTGAGGTCAGGAGTTCGAGACTAGCCTGGCCAAAATGGTGAAACCCCATCTCTACTAAAAGTACAAAAACTAGCTGGGCATGGTGGTACGCACCTGTAATCCCAGCTATTTGGGAGGCTGAGGCAGGAGAATTGCTTGAACCCAGGAGGTGGAGGTTGCAATGAGCCGAGATTGCACCACTGCCCTCCAGCCTGGGCAACAGAGTGAGACTCTGTCTCAAAAAAAAAAAAAAATCAAGTAGCTGGACATGGTGGCGCATGCCTGTAATCCAAGCTACTGGGGAGGCTGAGGTGGGAGAATCGCTTGCACCCGGGAGGCGGAAGTTGCAGTGAGCCAAGATCATGCCACTGCACTCCAGCTTGGGTGACAGAGCGAGACTCCATCTTAAAAAAATTTTTTTTTAAAGTATACATAACAAATTTCTGTTTATACTACGTCTTTGTGTCTTGCCTGAGGATATGGCAACTTATTGGGAGTAGAGCCGCAGCAGAGCCCGGTTTTCCTTAGATGTTCCCACTGCATCTAAGCCCACCGCCACCATCCCTGCCATTTACCGCAGGATACATGCCTCTGGTGTTTGTTCTTTTTCGTTTTTGTTTTTCTGAGACAGGGTCTGGCTCGGTCACCTGGCTTGGAGTGCAGTGGCACAATCACAGCTCATTGCAGCCTCGACCTCACAGGCTCAAGCAATCCTCCTACCTCAGTCTAGCTAGCTTATTTTTATTTTTTATAGCAATGAGGTTTCACAGTGTTGCCAAGCCGGTCTCAAACTCCTGGGCTCAAACAATCCGCCTGTCATAGACTCCCAAAGTGCTGGGATTATAGGCATGTGCCACTGTGCTCAGCTAATTTTTTTTTGAGATAGAGTCTCGCTCTGTCACCCAGGCTGGAGTGCAGTGGCGCTGTCTCAGCCCACTGCAACCTCTGCCTCCCAGGTTCAAGCGATTCTCCTGCCTCAGCCTCCCAAGTAGCTGGGATTACAGACACCCACCACTACGTCCAGCTAATTTTTTTTGTATTTTTAGTAGAGACGGGGTTTCACTGTGTTGGCGAAGCTGGTCTCAAACTCCTGACCTTGTGATCCGTCCACCTCAGCCTCCCAAAGTGCTGCGATTACAAGCCTGAGCCACTGTACCTGGCCTCATTTTTAAATTTTTTTGCAGAGATGTGGTCTTACTGGGTTGGTCAGGCTGGTAAAGTATTTTTAGAAATAGTGAATTCATTTTTGATTATTTAATAGTGCTTATAATTTATGTTTACATTCTAATGTATTTTAGAAAATAATAATTGGGGAATGTTGCAGTTGACATCTTTCTTATGAAGACTGCTATATTAATGGTCTTTGTAGGAGGACAGCTTGAAGTCTGATAGTTATATCCCAACTTCGGTTAAACATCCATTTGATAAGTATTATTACTTCTACTGTTGCCGGCATGGAGAAGTGTATGATGCGCCCTCTGCCTTCGCTGTGAAACAGCTAGGAGACAGTCTACAAGGGACAGCAAACTGGAAGCTTTTTTCTACCTATACTATTTATTACTGACACCAGTAACTATAATAGGGTCACTTTCCCTGTCTTCATTCATTCAGTCTGTAGAGTTAGGCTTTTTCATCTGCAAGGATGGGATATTATGCCTTGTTTATAAAGATGGTGATGAAGGTTAAATGAGATGGAATGCAAAAGCCTTTGAAAATTATGAAGTCCCATAGAAACACTGATTATAATGCAGGAAGCATCAGACTGGAGGAAATAGGAAGTGCTTATGAAGGAAGGATTAGTAAGGAAAAGAGGGAACTTAAATTTACTGAAACCCACCATGCTCCCAGTTACTTCCACCATGGTTACTCCCAGTTACTTCTGCTCCTTATTGCCCTAGCCAGAAATACATTACAAATAAGATGCAGAATATTGTTGATCTCTAAGGATTTGTGAAAGCACTGGAATGACAGATAAGTAGTTGTTGATAGGTTGATAAACAACTACCCTGTCTCCCCAGCCTTTTCTATTGCTTAGGGCAGTGTTTCCCCACTACCTTCATGGTAGTATGTAAGAAGATTTTTGTTGACTCAGCTTGAAACAAGGGCAGGGGTCTTTGGAGAATCACTGTCTTGCATATATCAAGAGGTGCATAGAGGCTAGCCTTAGCCTTGATTGCTCATGCCTGTAATCCCAGCACTTTGGAAGGCCAAGGCAAGGGGATTGCTTGAGACCAGGAGTTCAAGGCCAGCCTGGGCAATGTCCTCATCTTTACTAAAAATCAAAAAGTTAGCCAGGTGTGGTGGCATGTGCCTGTGATCCCAGCTACTCAGGAGGCTGAGGTGGAAGGATCACTTGAGCCCAGGAGGTCAAGCTGCAGTAAGCCATGATCGTGTCACTGCACTCCAGCTTGGATGACAAAGCAAGATCCTGCCTTAAAAAAAAAGAAAAGGTGGATAGAAAGCACCTCTGGCCTCTTCTGGGAGGAAACTGTCCCACCTAGCTGGGAGGGGCCTCAACTAGGATTCAGGAGACCTGGGCTGCCAACCACATGAGCCCTAGACAATCTGCTCACCCAGCCACCTGTTAGTTCCCTAAAGCTGGGACTGTCTTGTTCATCCTGCTGTCACACAGAACATGTCATCTTCATCATTGGAACCCAAAGAATCTGCATTAAGTAAATAATTTAGGCTGGGCATGGTGGCTTACACCTATAATCCTAACACTTTGGGAGGCAAAGTTTGGAGGATCGCTTGAGGCTAGGAGTTTGAGACCACCTGGGCAACATAGCAAAACCCAGGTGGGGTTTTATAATAATAAATTTATTTTATAATAATAAAAAAAATTAAAAAAAAAAAGAAAGCACCTCTGGCTTTTTCTAGTTCCTTATTCCTCTAGAACCTTCAGTATTATGGCACTAGCATAATCTTTCCAGCCTAATCAATCCTTCGTTCCTTTCTCTCACGTTTAATTGAATACCTGTCATGTTCCAGGATATGCTCGGGATCCAGAGTCCTTATGACCCAGCTGCCAACCTCAGGGAGCCTAGAAAGGAAGACAGTTACATAAATAGGTTGCCTTTGCCCAATCAAAGTCCTCTGTAGTCTCCCATTGGCTATGAGATAAAATTTCAACTCCCGAACTCTAACAGATTGGGTTTTCTAAGTTCCTATCCTTCTGTTCCTTTACATTTTCCATAGCTGAACATGCACATTCCAATCATGCCCTTTCTTGCTGCCATGATTCTTCCAGCTTAGAATGTTGTACCTTTCTCTCTCAAAGTGTGGGGCCCATGCACTCATTAACTTTAAAAAAAAAAAGTATTTATTGTGCTAAGCTGTGGGAATATAGAAGACCTACCTCTGCTTGCAAAGGACCTATTAAAGCAGAAATTTCAAAGTCCTTTCTCTTCCTCCTCTGCGCTCATTGCCAGTACCATGTGTAGCATTTGCTACGGGAGCCGATAGCTGACTTGTGATGTTGGATGTGTGTCCTCTTTTCCAAGCCATGTGGAAGGGACCAGAGCCTCACACAGTGCTTATACATCAGGCATTCTGTACATGCTGGGTGATGGTGATATGATGCATTCCAGAATGGGTGTGGGAGGGACTGGGATTCAGTTTCTTCCATACTCTGCAATCCTTGCTATTTCAGATTTCCTCGGGGTGGAACTTTATTATAGTTGAACAATTTAACTGAGAGTGTGTCTAGAGTGGCATTAGAATTTTTGTTGATTCAACATTTCCAAAACTTACAAGTTTTAGAGGATGAAACCAGCTGATAATGGAAATTAAATGTCATAAAAGAGAAAATTTTATTAATGAAATTAAGATAAATAATGAAATATGTTTTTCTGTAGGAACTTGCGTCAATTAATGTAAGACTAGAGGAAAGGTTTTCCTACCTTGTACCCCAAATATTTTTCCTAGAAAATTAGTTCGCCCTGATTATAAAATTGCAGACAAAGAAGAGTATGATATAGAGAGTGAAAGCCCTAATATGCCCCTACCACCCAGAGGTGACCATTAAGAGTTTGGTGACTATTCCTTCTGATTTTTTCCCTAGGTACACAGTAAAGTCAAACAGATCTTTGACAGATACGTAGTCAGACTGATTGAGTAAAAGGGGTTGGGCATGGTGGCTTACACCTGTAATCCCAGCACTTTGGAAGGCTGAGGCAAGGAGATTGCTTGAGTCTAGGAGTTCAAGACCAGCCTGGGCAACATAGGAAGATCCCATCTCTCCAAAAAATAAAAAATTGGCTGGGCATGGTGGCATGGTGGTGTATATCTATAGTCCTAGCTACTCAGGAGGCTGAGGTGGGAGGATCACTTGAACCCAGGAGGTAGAGGCTGTGGTGAGCTGTGATTGTGCCGCTGCATTCCAGCCTGTGTGACAGAGGTGGAATGCAGTGGCACAATAAAAAATAAAAACAGCTGGGCGCGGTGGCTCACGCTTGTAATCCCAGCACTTTGGGAGGCCGAGGCGGGTGGATCACGAGGTC
>NW_022436985.1:15401791-15404450 GCF_009761245.1 Sapajus apella | reverse complement strand
GGCGGGTGGATCACGAGGTCAAGAGATCGAGACCATCCTGGTCAACACGGTGAAACCCCGTCTCTACTAAAAATACAAAAACATTAGCTGGGCATGGTGGCGCGTGCCTGTAATCTCAGCTACTGAGGAGGTTGAGGCAGGAGAATTGCCTGAACCCAGGAGGTGGAGGTTGCGGTGAGCCGAGATCGCGCCATTGCACTCCAGCCTGGGTAACAGGAGTGAAACTCCGTCTCAAAAAATAAATAAATAAATAAAAATAAAAAATTTTAAAAGGGCCACTGCTTTTAAGATATAACCCCTATTTTTTAAACACATAGGCTGGACTTTATCTTGCTCATACAAACTTTTAAAATGATAACCCTGGGTTTAGCTTGAAAAGCACTTATTCTTCTTTGTCTGATGGATCTTAAAATTTTCTGTCCTTATAACTTACCCGATGTCACCACTAGGGAAAAAAGAGTATTCTTTTTTACAATAAAAGGTTATTTTTGTATGAAACTTTTGGATTTCACATTTATCAATTCATTTGATTTTCAAAATTGGTTTTGATGGAGGTGCAGGTCAGAAGCAGAGTGGAAACCAACCTGTCCTAGTCCTATTGCACCCATTTTCCCATCAGCTGACTCAAGAATTGTATGGAAAGTGGGTAGCTTTATCCTCAGAGGCCCTCCTGGATCATCTCGGAACCTTTCCCAGGTGACAGCGTTTCAGGAAAATGGGTTTCTTTTCAAAGACAGAATGTCTTTAGGACAGAAAGGGAGTGCCTTCTAAGTATGTACATGAATGGTTCATTTCTTAGCTTGATTTTCTTTCCAACGATTCATGATGTGACCTTCTAACAAGTTTATTTTCTTAAGTCTAAAAAGTGTGGACCTGATACCCTTTTACTGAGTAAAGAGAAACTGAGACATACAGTTTGGAAACTGATGGTAATTTCAGCATTGAGACCTTGGTGGGACTTTGGAGCTCACTACCAGACCGGTATTTGACAGTTAAGCTTGTGTATAGTTACTCTAAGAGGCTTGCTAATTCCCTGGGCTGGCCTCATCTGGGGCCAAGTCAATACGTTCAGGAAGCTAATTAGATCTCTTTGATGGGGGTGATCAGATTCCAGGGATCTGACTCTACAAACTCAAAAAAAAAACAAACAGAAAAAAAACCAAAGACCTGATTGATAAATTACGGTCCCAGTAATTTGTACTTAACCTTTATGTGCCTCTGAAAAATGGAGGAAGTAGTAGCACCTATAATAGGGTTATTATGAAGACTAAAATGACATTATTCAGGCCATGTATTATCAATAAGCTGAGTAAATTTTGAGTGCTTGGCAATGGCAGTGGTGAGAAGTGATTGGATCTGAATATCTTTTGAAGGTAGAGTTGATGGGATTTGCTGATGGATTGGTTGGATGTGGAATATGAGAGAAAGAGGAGTCAAAGATGACCCTAGGTTTGGCCTGAGCATCTGGAATGGTGTTGTCATTTACTGCGATGTGGAGATGTAGTGGGTGGGGAGGAGGATTAAGGGATGGAATCAAGAGTTTGGTTTCAGATGTGTTTAGTTTGAGATGCTTAATAGACATCCAAGTGGGGATATTGTGTAGGCTTTTGGAAAAGGTCCAGGAAAAAAGGTAAGAATTTGGGGATCATCAGCATAAATGGTAAAGTTATGGGATTAGATAGGATCACGAAGGAATGGTTATAGACAGAAAAGAGAAGTGCTTGTCATAGTAAATGCTCAGTAAATGTTGGCAGTTACTCCCATTACTGCTATAACTACTTGAATTATTATTGCTGTTACTTTATAGGAAATGTTACAGAACTGCTGAGTGAACCATAATCTCATTTTCTTATGAAACCCCTTTGAGGAATCAAAGCTATATTAGAAATTTCCATAGAGGATATGCTGTCAAGATCCAGGGAGTTAGATGATCCTAGTGAGTGTTGCTCCTTGAAGTCATTGACCAGTCAGAGCTGGATGGCTTCAGGTGTTGGGATTCGATAGGCCTGGGTTTGCGTCCTGGCCTTACTCTGCACCTGCAGTGAAACCTCTTTGAACCTGTTTCTTCATCTTTGAAAAAGGGTTTACCTTGCAGGGATGTTAAGCAGATTCAAGGAGATGAATATGAATGCCTTCCTTTATCCTCCACTGTTAAGGACTGGGACTCTGGGCCAGTCAAGTTTCCTCTCTGGAATTCATTGGAGATAAGGGAGATACTCTGTTTCTTTTGTTCTGCTTCTTAAAACCTTACTCCAATTACTAGCCCTTTTGTGATGATAACCATCCTTTGTTCAGTGTGATTCATTGCACTTCATTAGATAACAGTGTATCTTTTGTTAATTATAATCTGCTTAATAGGATTATCTTTTGTTTTATCAGCACCACATTGATTAATCATTTTGAAGGCACATGTGAAATCTGATGTTCATTCCTAAAGTTTCAGTTTTCAACCTTGTATTCAACCTACATCCCTAGTATGGGTCCAGCCCTGATTACCCCCATGAGGACAGGGACAGTAGGATTATAACTCCTGAGACCATGTGGCCCCATGTGGCAGCCAGAACACAGAAACCTCTTGATAGCTCCTACTATGGTCTTCAGGAAGCCTATCTGAGGAGCAATTCTTTTTTTTTTTTTTTTTTTTTTTTTTTGACGGCGT
>NW_022436985.1:15392433-15401691 GCF_009761245.1 Sapajus apella | reverse complement strand
GAGTTTCACTCATGTTACCCAGGCTGGAGTGCAATGGCGCGATCTTGGCTCACCGCAACCTCCGCCTCCTGGGTTCAGGCAATTCTCCTGCCTCAGCCTCCTGAGTAGCTGGGATTACAGGCACGCGCCACCATGCCCAGCTAATGTTTAGTATTTTTAGTAGAGACGGGGTTTCACCATGTTGACCAGGATGGTCTCGATCTCTTGACCTCGTGATCCACCCGCCTCGGCCTCCCAAAGTGCTGGGATTACAGGCTTGAGCCACCGCGCCCGGCCTCTGAGGAGCAATTCTAATACCGCAACTGCTGAAACTATCTGGCAGATGGCGTGGACCACTCCAAGAGGTAGTAATTCTCATTGTTGGAAGTATTTAAACAAAGCTTGGTGTATTAGTCTGTTCTCGTGCTGCTAATAAAGACATACCTGAGCCTGGGTAGTTGATAAAGGGAAGAGGTATAATGGACTTAGAGTTCCACACGGATGGGGAGGCCTCACAATCGTGGTAGAACACAAAGGAAGAGCAAAGGGACATTTTACATGGTGGCAGGCAAGGGGACATATTCAGGGAAGGATCATTTAAGCCCCAGGAGTTTGAGACCCACCTGGGCAACATAGTGAGACTTTGTCTCTACAAAAAGGAAAAAATAAATAAATAAATAAATAAATAAATTTAAAAAACAAGAAAAAAAACCTAGTGTATTAAATTCCCTTAATAGTATTACCACAGACATCTGACAGTAAATATATATGGGAAAACTACACAGGAAGGCCAACTTTAACACAGAGAGAGGCTAGGGGGCAAGATCATCAAAGTAAGTGACTTTGAGCCAGGGAAGAAAAGTGGCTCAGCACAAATATGGTCTTTCTTCAGTTTAATCAGAGTATAGCTGATTCACTACGTGGGCTGATATAGCTCTATTCTCTTGAAGTCAGTCTAGTCATTCTGACTGGCATTTGGATTTTGGTCAACTGGCTGTTCTTGTCCGTTGCATTTAGTTTCCCCTAATTTTATTCTCTGGATAAACAGCCTTTAATTATTTGTTTTTGTAGGGGGTGGTTTTATTTAAAACGCTGTCGGCCGGCCAGCTTGGTGGTGGCTCATGTCTGTAATCCCAGCAACTCTGGGAGGCCAAGATGGGCAGATCACCTAAGGTTAGGAGTTCGAGACCAGCCTGGCCAACATGGTGAAACCCTGTCTCTACTTAAAATATAAAAATCAGCTTGGTGTGGTGACACACACCTGTAATCCTAGCTACTCTAGAGGCTGAGGCAGGAGAATTGCTTGAATCCAGGAGGTGGAGGTTGCAGTGAGCTGAGATCGTACCATTGCATTCCAGCTTGGGCAACAGAGCGAGACTGTCTCAAAAAAAACACTGTAAATCTATGATTTTGTTTTTGGAAAAACAAAAAAACATTTATTTCTGTCAACTGAGTGCAGAGATATTCTTCACAACCCAGTACAGATTTCTTCCCCAAAATGAAATGAGCAAGGAAAAAAAGAAAAAGCTATATCAAATGTGCTCATGAAGAACCAAGCCAATCTCATCTTTCTTTAAAAACAAAACACAACGATCCTTTTGAGTGTGTGGTGCGGGTGTAAGATTGAAGCCGAAGGCTTTTGGGGCGCCGTGACCAAGACTTTGCTCAGCTCCCAGCTCGGTGGAGCAGCACTGAGGCCCCAGCCATCCTCGCAGCTTGCACAGAAGCTTCCTGAACCTAAA
Source organism: Sapajus apella (assembly GCF_009761245.1). NCBI lineage: Eukaryota > Metazoa > Chordata > Mammalia > Primates > Cebidae > Sapajus > Sapajus apella. The sequence continues at coordinate 15,399,970 of NW_022436985.1, read as the reverse complement.
GGATCCATTCCCAGCAATCCTTAAATTCCCAGTCCCCACCCTGGACCTCTCTCCCTAGTGTCGTCCTCGCTTTGGGAGCCCCTGAAGTGAACCCTAAAATACTCCTGTTAACTCTGGGCTCAGACCTTTGCCCTTCTCTGTCACAGGGAAATTTCTGTCGAGAGGGTGGGAACAGGTGATTTCAGACCGTGCAGTAAAGCCACTGCCAGGCAAGTTTTAAGGCAAATTTTCTCTTTTTTTTTTTTTTTTTTTTTTGAGACAGAGTTTCACTCTTGTTACCCAGGCTGGAGTGCAATGGGACGATCTCGGCTCACCGCAACCTCTGCCTCCTAGGTTCAGGCAATTCTCCTGCCTCAGCCTCCTGAGTAGCTGGGATTACAGGCATGCGCCACCATGCCCAGCTAATTTTTTGTAGTTTTAGTAGAGACGGGGTTTCACCATGTTGACCAGTATGGTCTCGATCTCTTGACCTCGTGATCCACCCGCCTCGACCTCCCAAAGTGCTGGGATTAACAGGCGTTAGCCACCGCGCCTGGCCTCTCTCTTCTTATTCGGTCTGAGCCAGACCTGACTTCACCCCGGAGCAATCCTGCCTCTGCCAGACATGCAACTTAGGCAACTCTGGATGGCGGTGGGATGAGGGAGGCCGGGGCAGATTCCAGGAGGTCTGGGTCTGACTAGGGAATGGACGTGTGTGCTTATGAAGGCTGCAGGCACCGGCTGCAGCTCCTGGCCCAGATGCCCGAGTGGTATGCAGGAACGGAGGCCCAAGAAAACCAAGATGGCAAAACAGGCCTGGGCTAGCAACGTGAGGTCATGCAGATCCCACTAGGCGGAACTCGTCGCATGTAACAAACTCCAGGAAAAGGGGCCACTGCAGGAGGCACCTCGGATCTGATGGCAGGCAGGACCTTGCATCAAAATGATTTTTCTTTAGAACAAAAAAGAGGGGGAGAAAAGAAAAAAGATCAAAGAAAGAGGTTCCATGGGCCTCATGAGATAGGACACAGCAGGGTTGTAAGGGAAGCAGGAAGGTGGGGGCTGCAGACATGGGTGGCGGGTGCCGCCTCTCATGGCTTCTTTTCTCCCTGGTGGGCTGGTAGCTGAGGCCGGCGGCCCCCTCCCCTGCGGAGCAGGCAGATGACTTTGGCAAGGGGCGGTGGCGGGAGGGGGGTGGCTAGGGTTACTGCGTTTGGGTGTCGTAATTAGCTACCCCCACCTTCTTCAGCTCACTCTTGATGAAATCTTCCTCCAGCTCCTACCCATCACTGATGACAAACTCCTTAGCGAAATTCTGTACGACCTCCTTGATTGGGGTCTTGTCTGTCCCGGTTTTGGCGCACTGCAGCCCGCTGACGTCCTCACCGATCCAGAGGATGAGGGCAAACTTGGACATCTTGCTCATGGCATCCCCGGTGGTGAAGCGCACAAAGGCAAACAACCGGACGTCATCTGTGCACTGCTGGATGAAGTGCTGGTACTCTGCTCACTGCTCGCTGGGGACAGTGGTGGAGCCGTCATATTTAAAAAGTCACCCAGATGACTGCCGAGCCGTCATCGCGCACCAGGTTATACGCCGCCCGGCAAGCCTCTCTGTCGATCTTGGTGGCCATTGCCGCGGGGCCGCAGTGGGGACACTGCCCAGGAGGCCGAGTGTGCCCCTGGCCGGCGGCGGGGATGGGAGCGCGGTGGGGATGCGCCAAGGGCGCACGGGCGGGGGCGATGGGGCGACGGGGCGACGCAGCACCTGCTAGCTCTGAGCGCGGCGGCGGCTCCCCGATTTTTTTTAACACTTAATTTTGCTAACTTTTTACACTATTAAGGTAATACATTTTTATTGTAGAAAGAGATATGCAAAAAACTTTCTTTTAATGTCATAACCCAGAGAGAATCCTTGTAAACATTTAAGTTCATGTTCTCCCATGTTTTGTTCAGTGTGGGACTATCCCCCCAAATAGGATTATGCTCCACATACTGTTTGTAACCTGTTTTATTACTTATTTTGCATGATGTGATTTATATTAGGAACCATCAAGCCACTTAATTTTTTTTGTTGTTGTTGAAACAGTCTTGCTCTGTCGTCAAGGTTGGCATGCAGTGAGTGGTGTGATCTTGGCTCACTGTAACCTCTGTCTCCTGGGTTCAAGCAATTTTCATGTCTCAGCTTCTCGAGTAGCTGGGATTATAGGTGTGGGCCACCACACCTGGCTAAATTTTTTTTTTTAGTAGAGATGGGCTTCAACATGCTGGCCAGGCTAATCTCAAACTCCTGACCTCAAGTAATCTGCCTGCCTTGGCTTCCCAAAGTGCTGGGATTATAGGCATGAGCCCCCTCACCCGACCCCATTTCTCTAATGAGAGAATTAAAAGGGAAAGAAATTTAAGTGGGGTCGGGCATGGTGGCTCACGTCTGTGATGCTAGCACTTTGGGAGGCCGTGGTGGGATGATTGCTTGAGTCCAGGAGTCTGAGACCAGCCTGGCCAATGTGGTGAAACCCCATGTACTAAAAATTCAAAAAATTAGCTGGGTGTGGTGGCTTACACCTTTAGTCTCAGCTACTCAGGAGGCTGAGGTGGGAGGATCACCTGGCCCCAGGAGGCAGAGGTTGCAGTGAGCCAAGATCATGCCACTGCACTCCAGCCTGGGCAACTGGAGTGAGACACCATCTCAAAAAAAAAAAAAAAGTAGCTCACTGATATTGTCTTTGTGTTGTTTAAATTTTTTTCAAAAAAATTTTAAGTTTTAAAATACTATAAATCATTTGTGTTGTATAGTTCCCTTGGAAGACTTTTGATTGATTGATGATTGATTGATTGATTGATTGATTTTTGAGATGGAGTTTCGCTCTTTATTGCCCAGGCTGGAGTGCAGTGGCTCGATCTTGGCTCACTGCAACCTCTGCCTCCTGGGTTCAAGTGATTTTCTCACCTCAGCCTCCTGAGCAGCTAGGATTACAGGCTGGTGCCACCATGCCCAGATAATTTTTGTATTTTTAGTAGAAACAGGATTTCGCCATGTTGGCCAGGCTGGTCTTGAACTTCTGACTTCAAGTGACCTGCCTGCCTCAGGCTCCCAAAATGCTGAGATTATAGGCATGAGCTGCCACGTCCAGCCTTGGAAAGCTTTTAAAGTAGCTTCTTTGTGTAGCTGTACTCTCAGCACTATTTTTTTTTTTTTGAGATGGAGTCTCGCTGCCACCCAGGCTGGAGTGCAGTGTCACAATCTCTGCTCGCTGCAGCCTCTGCCTCCCAGGTTCAAGTGGTTCTCTTGCCTCAGCCTCCTTAGTAGCTGGGACTACAGGTGTGTGCCACCACACTTGGCTAATTTTGTATTTTTAGTAGAGATGGAGTTTCAGTATGTTGGCCAGGCTGGTCTCGAACTCCTGACTTCATGATCCATCCGTCTTGGGCTCCCAAAGTGCTGGGATTACAGGCATGAGCCATTGCACCTGGCCTCTTGGCACTGTTCTTAGGAGGCACCTTTTATTACCCATTTTCTTCCAAGGAGATGAGTAAATATAACAGCAGTTTGATTTTTATTAATTCTATGAGCTTTTCACTAAAACAACCACTTGACCACAAAGCATATCCATATTTGAACTTCTAAACATTTACAAGGCAACTTCTTTAAATAGATGTTCAAAATGTCATGGCCCTTACGGTTATTACCCTACACAGCACTGAGCTGTGTAGGGTAATAACAATTGCTGCTTGCACAGCATCCCCTCTAACATCTAGTAGAATTTAATCATATTCCACTGCAAGGCAAATAACTCTAGTTCTATAGCCTTTTGTTGTGTGTACTGCTAAATCATAACAATTCCACGCCTGGTGGAGTAAAAAATGTTCGCACATTTATTTGTAGAATCTTGGGCTTATTGTAGCATATTTGTCATACTATAGTATTCTGAAATTATCTGTAAGTGAATTATAACTGAAGTTAAAATGTTTATTGTTGATGGGCACAGTGGTTAATGCCTGTAATCCTAGCACTTTGGTAGGCTGAGGCGGGATGATTGCTTAAGCTCAGGAGTTCAAGACCAGCCTGAGCAACACAAGTGAGATCTTGTTTTTACAAAAATTGTTTTTTAAATTAGGAAGGCATGGTGGTGCATGCCTGTAATCCCAGCTACTCAGGAGGCTGATATGAGATGATCGATCACCTGAGTACAGGTGTTGAAGACAGCAGTGAGCTATGATTGCCACCACTGCACTCCAGCTTGGGCGTCAGGGCAAGACTATCTAAAAAAAATTCTTACTATGTATGATAGCACATGCCAGGCTATTTTATAAGCAACTTGAAGGCATTGTATTTATCTTACAGATATTCTCAATAAGTATGTTGAAAGAGTGGATAAAATTTTCACAATTTAGTTGATTATTCCATATATGTACTTTTATTCAGTAACTTTTGCACTAAAATGGTACAGTCTGCTAACATGTTGACTGCAAATAATTTTTTTTTTTTTGAGTAGGGATCTCACTCTGTCAGCCAGTCTGGAGTGCAGTGGTGCAATCACAGCTCACTGTAGCCTCAGCCTCCTGGAGTCAAGGAATTCTCCTATCTCAGTCCCAACAAGTAGCCGGGACCACAGGTGTGCATCACCATGCCCAGCTAGCTTTTTAATTTTTTTGTGAAGACAGGGTGGTCTTGAACTCCTGAATTCAAGTATCTTCCTGCCTTGACCTCCCAAAGTGCTGGGATTACAGGCATGAGCCACTGTGCCCGGCAGCAAATAATATGTATAGTCCAGATATTATACTAAATTCGAGCTTCAGTGTCTAGTTTTGTGTGATGACACAGTACAGTGGGGCATTTTATAAATGAGGAAAGAGGCACATTGGATGATCAGGAACTCTAAAGTAATCTCCAACTTCTAAAGCTGTTCCCCAAAGTTCAGTATTGTTTGAAAACTTGTAGGTTTTATTTCCTTGAGGACTCTGAAAAGAATGGCTGTGGTTCATACTCCCAATGTCCTGTTCTCAGTAGGTCCTCAAGAAAGTTGAATGAATAAGTTGGTTGTGCTTCTGATTTATCTTCTGAGAACTTCGCTGCCATTATTTATCTTGAAATGTGGGTGATCTTTGCTCAGTTTGACTGCCTGTGCTGGAGAATATATTAAGAATATATTTAAAATACTGGCAAGCCAATTGCAATAGCACATCAAAAAGCTTCTCCACCATGATCAAGTAGGCTTCATCCCGGGGATGCAAGGCTGGTTCAACATACACAAGTCTATAAACGTAATTCACCACATAAACAGAACCAAAGACAAAAACCACATGATTATCTCAATTGATGCAGAGAAGGCCTTTGACAACATTCAACAGCCCTTTATGCTAAAAACCCTCAATAACCTAGGTATTAATGGAACGTATCTCAAAATAATAAAAGCTATTTATGACAAATCAACAGCCAATATCATACTGAATGGGCAAAAACTGGAAGCATTCCCTTTGAAATCTGGCACTAGACAAGGATACCCTCTCTCACCACTCCTATTCAATATATTATTAGAAGTTCTAGCCAGAGCAATCAGGCAAGAAAAAGAAATAAAGGGTATTCAAATAGGAAAGGAGGAAGTCAAATTGTCTCTATTTGCAGACGACATGATTGTGTATTTAGAAGACCCCATCATCTCAGCCCAAAATCTCCTGAAACTGATAAGCAACTTCAGCAAAGTCTCATGATACAAAATCAATGTGCAAAAATCACAAGCATTTCTATACACCAATAACAGACTGAAAGAGAGCCAAATCAAGAACGAACTGCTATTCACAATTGCTACAAAGAGACTAAAATACCTAGGAATACAACTAACAAGGAACGTAAAGGACCTCTTCAAGGAGAACTACAAACCCCTGCTCAACAAAATAAGAGAGGACACAAACAGATGGAGAAACATTCCATGTTCATAGTTAGGAAGAATCATTATCGTGAAAATGGCCATACTGCCCAAAGTAATTTACAGATTCAATGCTATCCCCATCAAACCACCAATGACCTTCTTCACAGAACTGTAAAAAACCACCTTAAACTTCATATGGAACCAAAAGAGAGCCTGCATAGCCAAGTCAATTCTAAGCAAAAAGAACAAAGCGGGAGGCATCATACTACCGGACTTCAAACTATACTACAAGTCTACAGTAATCAAAACAGCATGGTACTGATACCAAAACAGAGATATAGACCAATAGAACAGAACAGAGGCCTCGGAGGCAACACAACACATCTACAACCATCCAATCTTTGACAAGCCTGACAAAAACAAGCAATGGGGAAAGGATTACCTGTTTAATAAATGGTGTTGGGAAAACTGGCTAGCCATGTGCAGAAAGCAGAAACTGGACCCCTTCCTGACTCCTTGCAGTAAAATTAACTCCAGATGGATTAAAGACTTAAACATAAGACCTAACACCATAAAAACCCTAGAAGAAAACCACTCAGGATATAGGCGTAGGCAAGGACTTCATGACCAAAACACCAAAAGCATTGGCAACAAAAGCCAAAATAGACAAATGGGACCTAATCAAACTCCACAGCTTCTGCACGGCAAAAGAAACAGTCATTAGAGTGAATCGGCAACCAACAGAGTGGGAAAAAATTTTTGCAGTCTACCCATCTGACAAAGGGTTGATATCCAGAATCTACAAAGAACTAAAACAGATTTACAAGAAAAAAACAAGCCCATTCAAAAGTGGGCGAAGGACATGAACAGAAACTTTACAAAAGAAGACATACATGAGGCCAACAAACATATGAAAAAATGCTCATCACTGGTCATTTGAGAAATGCAAATCAAAACTACATTGAGATACCATCTCATGCCAGTTAGAATGGCGATCATTAAAAAATCTGGAGACAACAGATTCTGATGATGTGGAGAAATAGGAACACTTTTACACTGTTGGTGGGAGTGTAAATTAGTTAACCATTGTGGAAGACGGTGTGGCGATTCCTCAAGGACCTAGAAATAGAAATTCCATTTGACCCAGCAATCCCATTACTGGGTGTATATCCAGAGGATTATAAATCGTTCTACTATAAGGACACATGCACACGAATGTTCATTGCAGCACTGTTTACAATAGCAAAGACCTGGAACCAACCCAAGTGCCCATCGATGATAGACTGGACAGGGAAAATATGGCACATATACATCATGGAATATTATGCAGCCATCAAAAACGATGAGTTCGTGTCCTTTTTAGGGACCTGGATGAACCTGGAAACCATCATTCTCAGCAAACTGACACAAGAACAGAAAATCAAATACCACATGTTCTCATAGGTGGGTGTTGAACGATGAGAACACACAGACACAGGGAGGGGAGCATCACACACTGGGGTCTGTCAGGGGGAAATAGGGGAGGGACAGCAGGGGGTGGGGAGTTGGGGAGAGATAGCATGAGGAGAAATGCCAGATATAGGTGATGGGGAGGAAGGCAGCAAATCACACTGCCATGTATGTACCTATGCAACAATCTTGCATGTTCTCATGTATCCCAAAACCCAAAATGCAATTAAAAAAAAAAA
>NW_022436985.1:15294504-15392333 GCF_009761245.1 Sapajus apella | reverse complement strand
TATATATATATATATATATATATATACACACATATACATATATATACTTTGCTAGGCACGGTGACTCATGCCTGTAATCCCAGCATTTTGGGAGGCTGAGGGCAGTGGATCATTTGAGGTCAGGAGTTTGAGACCAGCCTGGCCAACATGGTGAAACCCTGTCTCTATGAAAGGTAGAAAAATTAGCCAGGTGTGATGGTGGGCACCTGTAATCCCAGCTAGTTGGAAGGCTGAGGCAGGAGAATCTCTTGAATCCAGGCGGCAGAGAGAGGTTGCAGTGAGCCGAGATCACACCACCGCACTCCAGCCTGGGCAACAAAGCAAGACTCTTGTCTCAAAAAAAAAAAAAAAAGAACATACTAAGTGGTGAGATGACAGGTGCCTTCCATTAGATAGTTTAATACACTAGTGACTTTCCCTCATTTTATTCCTGTGTAGCAAATGAGAAAACTGTGGCTCAAGAGCATAAGCTATTTGAACACAGCTAGTAAAAAGCAGAGGTAGAGCCCTGATTGAGAAAGAGAAATCACTCCCAATGCATAGACTCCTGACAGGTTATTTATTACTGAATTATTCTGCATATCACCTTCTTCTTCTTCTTTTTTTTTTTTTTTTTTTGGAGACAGAGTCTTGTTCTGTTGTCCAGGCTGGAGTACAATGGTGTGATCTTGGCTCACTGCAACCTCTGCCTCCTGGGTTCAAGAGATTCTCGTGCCTCAGTTTCCTAAGTATCTGGGATTACAGGTGCCTGCCACCACACCCAGCTAATTTTTGTATTTTTAGTAGAGACAGGGTTTCACCATGTTGACCAGGCTGGTCTCGAACTCCAGACCTCAGGTGATTCACCCACCTCAGCCTCCCAAAGTGCTAGAATTAGAGGTGTGAGCCACCATGCCCAGCTGCATATCGCTTTCTTATCGGATACTCCGTATGTAGTCTGGTTACCAAGAAAGAGTCATGGTGATCAAGTTTTTTTGAAAAAACTACTTGTCATGTGTGGACACCAAACCATTCTTTTCAGCAGAGTATTGGAGTGATATGTATAATAATGTGGTATGCATTGGGGATATAGCTGTGAGCAAGACACACTTGATCCATGCCCTCAAGGACCTTTGGTCTAGCCATCTAGTTCAGTAGTTGGCAGACTTTTTCTGTAAAGGACCGGACAGTGAATATTTTAGGGTTTGCAGGCCCTATGTTCTTAGTTGCAAATACTGAATTCTGCCGTTGTGATACAAAAGTAGCCACAGACACTATGTAAATAAGTGAGTGTGGCTGTGTTCCAATAAAACTTCCTTACAAAAACAGTCAGTGGACTTGATTTGGCCTGCAGGTTGTAATTTGCCGACTCTTGGTCTGGTTCATTTGTTTCTTGGTCTCTGTCTCTCTTTCGTGCTCTTATATTCACAGCAGCAATTTTCATAAGAGTCCCATTGATTGATTTGTTACAGTTATGTAAGGTAAGATAGTAGAAAAACTGAATCTTGTACTACTGATAAAAGCTAGCTCTTGTATTTTCTTTTGCTCTTTTATCCAGGACATTTTATTTCCTTACATCGAAAAAAATGTTAAAGAGTATCTGCAGACACATTGGGAAGAAGAGGAGTGCCAGCAGGATGTCAGTCTTTTGAGGAAACAGGTTGGGACATTTCTATCTTACACTCCCAAGTGTCTTAGAAATGAGGGTACCTGAAGATTTAGAATATGCTCTGAGCATATTGTAAACTAAGTGCCTTGGTTTGTTAGGGGATGGAGGCTGCGGTGACAGTGAGTTGCCTGCTTAGGAATTCACAGTACAATTAAAGGCTGGATTGTGTTTGTTGTTTCTAGAGTTGCTCTTTTTTTTTTTTTTTTTTTTTTTTGAGATGGAGTCTCACTTTGTTGCCCAGGCCGGAGTGTGGTAGTGTGATCTTAGCTCACTGCAACCTCTGCTTCCTAGGTTCACGAGATTCTCCTGCCTCAGCCTCCTGAGTAGCTGGGACTACAGGTGCCCACCACCATGCCCAGCTAATTTTTTGTATTTTTAGTAGAGATTGGGTTTCACCATATTGGACAGGTTGGTCTAGAACTCCTGACCTCAAGTGATCCACCCTCCTCAGCCTTCCAAAGTGCCCAGCACACCCAGAAAGGACTTAAGTTTGCAAATACATGATATTTTTGTGCAGTTTAAATAGCTCTAGAAAAAAGCAACTCTAGGCCAGGTGCGGTGGTTCACGCCTGTAATCCCAGCAATTTGGGAGGCCAAGGTGGGTGGATCACTCAAGGTCAGGAGTTCAAGGCCAGCCTGGCCAAAATGGTGAAACCCTGCCTGTACTAAAAATACAAAAAATTAGCTGGGTGCAGTGGCGGGCACCTGTATCCCAGCTCCTTAGGAGGCTGAGGCAGGAGAATCGCTTGAATCTGGGAGGCAAAGGTTGTAGTGGGCCTCGATGGCCACTGCCCTCCAGCCTGGGCTACAGAGCAAGACACTGTCTCAAAGAAAAAAGTCCGTTCTGGGTAGAATGCAAATGGTTTTGAGCAGTCTCTATATTTTTCATTAATATCTCTGTATTAGTCTGTTTTCACATTGCTGTAAAGAAATAACTGAGACTGGGTAATTTTTAAGAAAAGAGGTTTAATTGGCTCACAGGTCTACAGGCTATACAGGAAACACAGCAGCATCTGCTTCTGGGGAGGCCTAAGGAAGCTTCTAATCATGATGGAAGGCAAAGCGGGAACAGGTGTATCACGTGGTCAAAGTCAGGAACAAGAGAGTAAGGGGGGAGACACTATATACTTTAAAACAACCAGAACTCATTATCTCGAGGAGAGCATCAAGGCGGATGGAACTAAATAAACCATTCACAAGAAATCCACCCCCCATGATCAGTCACCTCCCACTAGGCCTCACCTCCAACATTGAGGATTACATTTCAATGTGCAGTTTGGGTGGGGACACACATCCAAGCTATGCCATTCTCTGAATGACAATACCTCATCATTTTGCACTCCCTCCTGCCTCACTGCAAACCCCTGCTGCCCCCTCTACAGTGCTCCCCACACCTATACTCCCCCTCCAGACTCCTCACCCCAGCTCATTCTGGCCCAGCCCTCATACCTGCTTTGGTCTGCTGTGCCTTGTTCTGCTCTCTTCTCCCAAGTCATCAGGCTGTCTTTTCCTTCCACATTGTGTGCTATGGAACTCCTGCTCTTGTTTTTCTTTAAAATTGTTTCAGTGGCTTACATGGTCTACAGAGCTAACTCACTGGCAGTTATTTTCTATGTTGGATACTGTGGAATGCTCTCTATAGATGTTTCACTGTTAGGAATTAGGATTGGAAATATAGTTATGTCCTTTGGGTATGGAATATTTGGGTTTGTTGAATTTTCTGGACAACTCAGGGTTAATCTGAAATACAGTAAGTCCTTCCATAATGTTTTTAGATTCTTGGAAACTGACTTTAAGTGAAATGACACTTAAATTTCAATATTCAATTTTAAACCAACTATAACAAAACCAATTTTTTTTTTCACTTAATGTTATAACAAAATGATGTTGAAGGAAATAACATTATTTGAAAAGGTCATGTCACTTGAAGTCACAGGTTCCAAGACCCTATGATGATGTTAAATGAGGACTTACTGTACTTTCCTCCCTTACCTTTTTTTTGTTGTTGAAACATACATACATAGTCCCCCATTACTGTGTGTGTATATATATATATGTATATATGTATCTTTAGAAATTGCATTCCATTGTCACAAAGTCATTGTTCTAAATTGCTGTTAGGATTTTTGCAAGATATGAGAGATTACAGGAGACTGAATGTGAACCAACCTTATTACTTCACTAGCTTCTTTTCACTGAATCCCAGGCATAAACTAATTTATGAGATTTTCCTTGTTTCTTTCTCAGTTAGTTAAAGTGCAGAGAAAATGATCAGATTGAGTTAAAGTCCTGGTTTGTTGATCCGAGTAGTAAATCAACAAATCAAGTCTTACTCTATCATTATGTGCTGTCTCTTCTCATATACAACATGGCTCTCAGTTTAAATTTCAGCTTTTAGCAAAAGGAAAGGCAATGTAAATTTATTAACCCAGGTTCTTTTAGGAATCATTTTTATCAGTTCCAAAGTATATGATGTTTCAATTTGCAGCCATACTAGGACTAATGATGGAGAAAGTTGTTCTGCTGGGGTTTTGGGTCTTGTTTTAAATGATCCTTTTTTGAATAAGCAAAAAACAAACATCATGTTGTTTCTGACTTAAAGGCTGAAGAGGATGCCCACCTCGATGGGGCTGTTCCTATCCCTGCAGCGTCTGGGAGTGGAGTAGATGATCTGCAGCAGATGATCCAGGCCGTGGTAGATAATGTGTGCTGGCAGATGTCCTTGGATCGAAAGACCACTGCACTCAAACAACTGCAGGGCCACATGTGGAGGGCGGCATTCACAGCTGGGCTCATGAAAGCAGAGTATGTGCGCGAGTCAGCCTAAACGTTTCACCAGTCCCAAATCCAAACATGTTTTTCACTAGTCCTCTCTTCCCAGTGTAAGTCACATGATTTGTAAAATAGATAAAAATCCACATTCTTTTTAGGCTAACAAGTGAGTTTTGTTTCATTTTTGAAAAACTGGGCTAAAACATTTCAGCTGACTAGATTACCCGCATCTGCCTGTCTGGTCTTGTGGGTTGCTTCAAGGACTTTCAGTCTCCATTTAAAACAGCTTCCTAGAAAATGGTGACTTCCTTGAATGAAGTCATATTTGATTCTGAGTACACAAGTGGCAGCTCTGTTGGGTCGCTTCCCTGGACTGTTAGTTACCTGCTTTTTGCTCTATGAGACATAGGAAATTTTGTGCCCTATGAGTACCATTGAGGTTACTCAGAAGATGTCTGCACTATCATGTTCTTCTTTGCTTTTTTGAGTAACTTCAACAGATTCTTTGAGTCTTGGTTATGGAGTTCCTGATAGCAATCTGACTGAGGAGACTTTTGAGTATTATACTACTGATAAAGTATTGATTGATTCACACAGGGTCCCACGCTCTTACCCAGGCTGGAGTGCAGTGACATGATCATGGCTCACTGCAGCCTTGACCTCCCCTAGCTCAGGTGATCCTCCCACCTCTGCCTCCCAAGTAGCTGGGACTAGGCATGTGCCACCATGCCTAGCTAATTTTTGTATTTTTGTAGAGATGGGGTTTTACCATGTTGCCCAGGCCGGCCTCAAACTTTTGGGCTTTAGCGATCTGCCTGCCTTGGCCTCCCAAAGTGCTGGGGTTACAGGCATAAGCCACCATACCTGGCCTATTTTTTTTTTTTTTAAGAGCTGGAGTTTTGCCCTGTGATCCACACTGGAGTGCAGTGGTGCCATTATAGTTCACTGTAGCCTTGAACTCCTGGACTTCAAGTGACCCTCCCACCTCAGCCTACTGATTAACTGGGACTACAGGCAATACCCACCATACCTGGCTAAACAACTTTTTTGTAGAGGTATGGTCTTGCTATGTTGTCCATACCATATCGCTGAGAAATTCTATTTGTTTTTTTGTTTTTGATTATGCTTTGAGACAGAGTCTTGCTCTGTCACCTGGGCTAGAGTGCAGTGGCACAATCTCAGCTCACTGCAACCTCTGCCTCCTGGGTTTAAGTGATTCTTCTGTCTCAGCCTCCAGAGTAGCTGGGATTACAGGTGCGTGCTACCATGCCCGGATAATTTTTGTATTTTTAGTAGAGATGGGGTTTATTGACGAGGCTGATCTTGAACTCCTAACCTCAAGTGGTCCACCTGCCTCAGCTTCCCAAAGTGGTAGGATTATAGGCATGAGCCACCACTCCCGGCCTGTTTTTGTTTTTGGTGACAGAGTCTCACTCTGTTGTCCAGGATGGAGTGCATTGCTGCAATCTTAGCTCACTGCAACTTCCGATTCCCGGGTTCAAGCAATTCTTGTACCTCAGCTTCCTGAGCAGCTGGGAGTACAGGTGCATGCCACCCCACCTGGCTAATTTTTTGTATTTTAGTAGAGACAGGGTTCGCCATGTTGCCCAGGGTGGTCTCGAGCTCCTGAGCTCAGGGCAGTCCACCTGCCTTGGCCTCCCAACATGCTAGGATTTCAGGCATGAGCTACCGTGCCCAGCCTGCTGAGAAATTCTAATAAGACTTTGCCTCTAAGGATTTTAGGCCACTGCCAGTTGTAAACCCTAAGATCCAAGAGTGTTTCCAGCTGCCTATATTTCTTTTATATTTCTGTCAAATGAGATGTCATCTTTATGTATTTTACAAGGAGCTTCTACCTTTTAAAGGATGGACTGGAATTGCAGGATATGCCAGTGATCTGGGAATATCAGCCAGGTTCACTTTGTACAGCACTCAAAAAAGTGGAGACAGGAGACTGTGCACCCAGTAGTTAGCCCTCACTTCTCTGGGTCTTGGTTCCTTAATTATACAACTAACTGCTGAAGACAGGAAAAATCCTGTCTCTATGAATGTAAACTAGTACTCAGAATAATATAATTTGTGCACTGGTTTTGAATACATTGATCTCTTTCCTTCAATTAGCGCATCATATTAAGCATGCATAATATAAAGCAGAAGACTCCTCTGACATTTTCCAGGTAATCTTTTAAAGATGACTGGTTCTACAACCCAGGTTCCTTGTGCTTATATTTTCATCTTTTTCCTGTGATGTTAATTTCCTCCATGGATATGGAAGACACTGTAGAATTGGTAAAAGAGACAGAGTGTCAGGGGTCAGAAAAAGACACCTTTTGCTGACTGGTTAATGTGAGATAGTACAAGTCTCTCAAATGATTTGTTATGTACTTTTTTCCTCATACAGTAAAATGTTTTCTTAGTTCTCAAGAAATGCAGGCCAGGTGCAGTGGCTCACACCTGTAATCCCAGCACTTTGGGAGGCTGAGCGGGTGGATCACTTGAGTCCAGCAGTTTGAGACCAGCCTGGGCGACATGACAAAACCCATCTCTACAAATCATTAAAAAAAAATTAGCTGGGCGTGGTAGTGCATGGCTGTAGTCCCAGCTACCTGGAAGGCTGAGGTGGGAGAATCACTCAAGCCCAGGAGGTGGAGGTTGCAAACAGCTGAGATCACGCCACTGCACTCCAGCCTAGGCAACAGAGCAAGACCCTGTCTCGGGGGAAAAAAAAGTAATTCCATTTTCTAGCTAATCATAAGCTTATAGCTTTGAGCCTTCAAACTTTGTTTTGATTGTTTTGGGTGCAGATCTTTTTAAAAGCATTTCCATGCTTTCCTAAAGCACAGTGGACATGAGTTAACCTTTTCTTGTCATGAAGAACATCAAAGATTATATTATATTATTGCTGTTTGCTTTTTTGAGTTCCTTGGGAATTTAAAAAATACTTTCCCATTTCATCCTTTTATCTATAATCCCTTTTTACTGTCACTAGTGGCTGTTCAAAACAATCTTTTTTTCCACATAGACGGTTGCTTCTAATCTGCTGTGAGCCTGGGACTCTAGCAGCACATTTATTAGAACTGCAGGAGTTTGTAGTCTCAGGGAGCTGCTTCTCAGGTACCATTTGGGCACAAATAGAGAATCATATGGCATCTATTATGACAGGTTTTCATCTGGCTAGATGAGGTGTTCCTGTATTTTAACTTGGTGGTCTTCCCTGTAGGTTCTTTGCAGATGTAGTTCCAGCAGTCAGGAAATGGAGAGAGGCTGGAATGAAGGTGTACATCTATTCTTCAGGGAGTGTGGAGGCACAGAAACTACTATTTGGGCATTCTACAGAGGGGGATATTCTTGAGGTAGGTTACTTAGTTTACTTGGTTTTTTGATGTGATCAAAGCATGAAATAATGACTGTTAAAGGGAAACCAATGGAAACTAATGGAATACTTTTTTGAGGGGTTGCTTAAAATTAGGTAAGAATAAAATAATCATTTTTAATTATACTGTATTTACAGTTTCTTCTATATAAGGTTGTTACATAAAGTTTATTCTGTGTTTTGAAAAACAAAATCCGTTAGGATGCAAAATAGGATTGTACACAGTCCGGAGAAATATATAAAGAGTTTTTGAATATAGCTGAGGACAAGGTCCACTCATTTGTTTCTGGCTCTTTGAAGAGATACAGATTTTATTTCAGAAGAAACAGCATTATTATAGGAGAACCAGGCACATTTTAAAATTTAGTGATAAGGTCACCTGTTACATTTCATGTACAGGAGAAAATTCTTGCAAGCCTCTCTGTGTCAGCATCCCTGCGCCCCCTGGAGGATGGGGTGATCAATGAAAGAAGCGACTACATTTAGGGTTTTAAAAAGAAGTGCTGATTAGCTGAATATAGACCAGACTTCCTATAGGTAACTTGGAATATAAACCGAACTTACAATAGATTACTTACAATAGGTAACTAGACCAGATACTTTTTAAAATGAATATTTATTGAGCCCCTACCATGTGCAAAGAACACTTTAGCTTTGGAGTTTGTTGTATTCTAATTTTAGTATTTTCCTACTTTCTGTCTTATTTTTAAACCAGATGTTAAATAATGAAACCCTTAAATCCTTGGTGACTGTTCTTTTACTACAGAGACAACTTTTCTCACAATCATGACAGGACAAAAGCACCTACTGAGTTCACTAATAAAAATTGTACTCTCTAGTTACCCAGTGAGGCAAACTGAGAGGAAAAGAAAATATGCAAAATCAATCTTAACTTAAAAATAAGCAACCTTAAAATTACTTTAATTTGTCTTTTTTTTTTTAGCTTCCCATTGGCCAACCCCAGTTTGTCTCTGAGTGCTTACTATGCTTGTTTTTAATTTGTAAAAAGATCACATCTTAGTAACCGACCCTAAATATGGACTTATTTTAATTACTGTTGGTTAAATTAGCAAGTTACAAATTTGACTCCAGTTGTTTCCAAGAGGGCAGATGTAGGGGAGAGATCCCATAAGCACCGAGGCAGGAGCAAAAAGCCTCAGCCTATTGCCATATAAATAATGAAGAAGAAAGTAACCAGAAATATAACCGTAATAGTTACTAGTTATTCATATGTGACCTTAGTTATGCATAGGAAATCTTAATTCTTTTAGTAATGCCTCTCAGGTTGGAAGTGTGAACCTGGGGTGACATTGTGAAATGAATGACACTAAGGCAAGATTCCCTAGGCCCTCTGTCACGCCCACATAAGGGCTACTGGAGGGTGCCTCAGCTGTGCGGCAGCGCCCACACTGTAAAAGTGCCTGCTGTTTAGCCAGCTAGGGAAGGAAACGTCCAAAATGGCCTAGACATCTCCTTCCTGGGGAAGTTTGGAGAAAACTCTGCTTCTCCAAGCTCCTGTGGTAAGGCCTGATGGCTGTCAGGCAGACCCGCAAACATCCGGGGGCTTAACTGTCTCTCTGTGATGCTGTGCTTCAGCGGTCATGTTCCATGTCTACTCTCATGTCCCTCTTCTGCACCTGGTTCCTTTTTTCTTAAAAAAGATAATCAGTAATAGTAATATAAATCTTAATGTTTTAGTTCTTTCTTGATAAGTATGGAAAAAGTGCTGATGCATTATGCTCCTTACCTCACTTCGGGTGCCAAAAATTCCTAAGCCCCTACCTAAATAACACGTGATGTACTTAACCCTATCACTGCCACGCCCTATCTACCCTGCCCCCAGTCTCTGACCACCAATACCATGCCCTACCTACCCTTTCCCCAAATTTGCAACTCAATAAAAGTAAAAGCATCCCAGCATTCGGGGCACTGCTGGTCTCCGCAATTTGGGTAGCAGTGGACTCCTGGGCCCCAGACTTTCTTTTCTCGATCTCTGTGTCTTATGCCTTTTATTTCTACAATTTCTCATCTCTGCACCAGCCGGGAGGGGCTCACAAAACCCTGTAGGGCTGGGCCCTACAGGCAGAGATGTAGACGAGCCCTTGGGTAGAATTTCAAATGTTTTAATTAGAAAATGAAAATTTCTTGTTAGTAAAATAATAGCTTATTCATGAAGCAGGTTAGAGAAATTTTTTCATCATAAGATTAAAGGGTAGTGTTCAGAATCTTTCATCAGGAGTAAAATTCAATAAGTAGTTTGAGTACAAATCATGTTTTAAGGGTAGGATGTAGGGCATGTTTATTTTAAACTGTTTCAGATGTAAAATGAATGCTAGTGAAAACCAGGTAAATTATAAAATGATCTTATGTATATTGAGCTGGTAGTTGTCTTTTTCCAAATGTTTGTTGCTATGAAATCTTTATTTTCCCTTTTTGTAGCCTTCATAAAGTTCCTTATTAAGTAGATTTTCATTAAATACGGAGCAAATGAAGTCACTGTGATTATCACGTATTCAGAGAAAACACGTGAGGGGCACTGCAAGTATGTTTGTATTTCCAGTCTTTCCCCTTCTCTTTGTTCAGCTGGTTGATGGTCACTTTGATACCAAGATTGGACGCAAAGTGGAGAGTGAAAGTTATCGAAAGATTGCAGACAGCATTGGGTGCTCAACCAACAACATTTTGTTTCTGACAGATGTTACTCGAGGTGAGTAATAGATTTCTAACATTATATATTCCAGGATATGAGCTGAACCTGGCACTACAAATACATTGCCTCTTTAAAGAAAGTTTATGTGGGGATCCTTGAAAAATAAAATAATTTTACATAAAGTAACAGTTTCTGGTCCAAGTTTGTGTTTGAATTAAAACAAAAAAACAGTGAAGCCAGGCATGGTGGCTCATGCCTGTAATCCCAGTGCTTTTGTGGGCTCAGGCAGGAGGATTGCTTGAACCCAGGAGTTTGAGACTAACCTGGGCAACAATATAAGACCCCTGTCTATACAAAAATTCAAAAAGTTAGCTGGGTGAGGTGGCTTACTCCTGTGGTCCCAGCTGCTTGAGATGCTGAGGCAGGAGGATCAGTTGAGCCCAGGAAGTCGAGGCTGCAGTGAGCTGTGTTTGCACCATTGCACTCCAGCCTGGATGACAGCGCAAGACTGTCTCAAAAAAGAATAAACCAACTGACCCACCTCCCACTCTGGGAGTTGTGTTTGGGGAAGTGGCATTGAAAAGACTAAGTCTTGTCGTTTAACTCCTTATCCATGATTTCCCACCTGTCGCTATGTATACACACATACACACTGTGTCATGCGAAGGAGCATGCAGGCAAGAGTATGAGGAAAGGGCTGGTTAGTTGACAGTAAAGTCACTGTAGACCTGCATTAAATGCAGCTAACAATAGTGAGGTCAGCTATATATACCCAGCCAAAAGAGAGAGAGAGAAAGAGAACTGTAATTAGTTTAAGCAGTTTTGGCCATCGTTCCAATTGATGCACTTCCCCATGGTGAGTAGGTGACTCACCCCTGCCTTCCCTCCAATGCTCTTCATTCCCCGAGAACCTCTGAGGTTGTGAATCTTTGGCTTTGTTGTACATGATTCACTTTAGAGACATACATATTTTGTACTCAACATGACCCTCTTTACTATTTACAGTACAGTAGCATATATATAACTTTATGGGTTGAATTCACAAACAGTGTATACCATACTTTATTGGTAATATAAATTATTTCAAGAGTAGTTTTTTTGTTTTTTGTAGACAGGGTTTCTCTCTGTCGCCCAGGCTAGAGTGCAGTGGTACAATGACAGCTCACTGCAGCCTCTGCCTCCTGGGTTCAAGCAATTACAGGTGTACACTGCCACCTCTGGCTAATTTTGTTTTTATTTTTTGTTAGAGATGGGGTTTCGCCATGTTGGCCAGGCTGGTCTTGAACTCCTAACTTCAAGTGATCTGCCTGCCTCCGCCTCCCAAAGTGCTGGGAGCACAGGTGTGAGCCACCCTGCCTGGCCTTCAAGAGTAGTTTTGATGAAATGGAAAACATATACTCCAGCATCTGCCTAAGAATATGTGTCCTCTAGAGAATTACAGAAGGAGAAAGTAGTGAATGAGGAAAGAGGAAGCAGGTGAAAAGTAAAGGGTGCTGGAGGAAGGTGGCCTCTGCAATTCTTACTGAAAAGCCCCTGGTTGGTAAGGCCTTCCCCTGGCTCCAATGCGCTCATTCTCCTTAGAGTTTGTGCATCACCCACTGAGCCTGCTTTTAGTGTGTTCATAATTTTGCTTGTATTTGAGGGCAGTTCTACATACTTGTGTTTTTTCCATTCTGCCTTGGATTGCAAGTTTCTCTGGGACTGCAATCATACCTTCTGTTTACCCCTAGAACAGGGCTTTGTGTACTGTGCAGATGCTCTTGACAAACTGTGTCTGTGACAGCAGGCTGGGGAAGGGGATTAAGGAAAAGGGGCAGAGGGGACGAGGATGCTCTTTTGCATAGTCAGCTCCACGTGACTCCTGGGCCTCTTGGTGGCAGCCTCAGCAGTCTATAGGAAAGAGTCCTCTCTCCAGGCCGGGCGCGGTGGCTCAAGCCTGTAATCCCAGCACTTTGGGAGGCCGAGGCGGGTGGATCACAAGGTCAAGAGATCGAGACCATCCTGGTCAACATGGTGAAACCCCGTCTCTACTAAAAATACAAAAAATTAGCTGGGCATGGTGGCGTGTGCCTGTAATCCCAGCTACTCAGGAGGCTGAGGCAGGAGAATTGCCTGAACCCAGGAGACGGAGGTTGTGGTGAGCCAAGATCGCGCCATTGCACTCCAGCCTGGGTAACAAGAGCGAAACTCCATCTCAAAAAAAAAAAAAAAAAAAAGAAAACAAAAAGAGTCCTCTCTCCAGCCCTGCCTATCTGTTATAGAACTAAAGTTACTCCTGAGATTTTCAGATATAGGGCCCAAAGGAAAATCCAGAGACTTCTGGTAACGGTGCCTTATCTGAGGTAGTGTGTTTGAGCTGTTCTTTCTCTTCTGCTGACCCTTGAGCTTTTGCTTTATCGAGATAGGCAGGAATGGTAGGTATGTAAGCAGGTACTAATTTGCTAAGCTGCTTTAAAAAAGTTAATCAGCATAGGTCATCTAATACCTAAAAAGTTTTAATAACTTTTTCCAAAGAAATAGAGATAGAACAGGCTTAATTTTACCTGACATACAATAGACATTCAGTAATTATTAATATCTTTTAAAAATTTCAGCCCTTGGTTAATCTAGACTGGAATTTTTTATTTTTATTTTTATATGTTGAGACGGAGTCTTGCTCTGTCACCTAGGCTAGAGTGCAGTGGCATGCTTGGCTCACTGCAACCTCTGCTCCCTGGATTCAAGCAATTCTTCTGCCTCAGCCTCCCAAGTAGCTGGTATTACAGGCACATACCACCACAGCTGACTAATTTTTATATTTTTAGTAGAGATGGGGTTTCGCCATGTTGGCCAGGCTGGTCTAGATCTGCCCACCTTGGCCTCTCAAAGTGCTGGGATTACAGGTGTGAGCCACCATGTCTGGCCTGGAATTTTATATATTAATTGATGAAATTTGAAAACAGCAGATTTTGTTTTTGATTATGCTTATGTCCAAGCATTTCTACACACTGTCAGCTCATTTTTTTTCTACTTTATAGAAAGCTTTATATTTACATATCTGATTGTACTGGAAGAAAGACCAACAGCTGCACAGATAGTGCTTCAAGGTTCACTGTGTAACAAGTAGGAGCCAGGCCATGTGAAATGTACTGTCAAGAAGCATTAGCCTCAGCAACAACCATTTCACCTGGCCTCTACTTTGAACTTACTGTCGATGTTTGCCTGTCATTTTTCCATATAGAAGCATTTTCCTGATTTGAAGCTTCAGTATACCCTTAAGTGATTTTGGGGGGCTTAGAGTGGTAGGGTGGGGAGTTTATTTTACTATCAGTGAAGGGTAGGTATATGTCATGAGTGTCTGTGAAGAATGATAATTTGAAAACCTTTTACTATGTTTCGGTTCTTATGGAAAGGAAATGGGCCTTGTTCTGGTGAGTTTAGCTGGCCTAATCTGTGAACTGTTTTTCTTTATTCAAGTGGTTGCAGATGAAAGTCTGTAGTTTGCCTTATATTTAATTTCCCTCAAACTTTGGATGGTAAGTTTCTGCAGGCTTAGAAGTAAGGGTTTGCTTTGTGGCTAGTGCTCCGCTCAAAGCCAGCCAATTCTGGGATTAAATGCACAGTTCAATTTGTGATCCCTGACCTTTGCTCTGTCTCCATATTGAGAATTACAACCCCTGCCCTAAGACCACTTAGTTTCTTCATATTCATGTCTTGAGCCACTTAGTTTTTGTATTTGGCTTCACTTAGTACATCTATAATTTTGGATCTTTATCTTTTCACTTAAGCCTTTTCCTCAGTTGCAGTTTTAGAAATTATTCCTAATTTTGGAGAATAGAAATAATCCCTAAATTGGCTTCAAAATGAAATTGGCTCCTTTTGATTCTCTGTAAGGCAGTTTTATTCATGCCCTTCATCTTCTGCTGGCCCCCCACATGCTTAGGCAGTGGGGCCAGAACATGGGTCATCTGCAGCTGGGATGAGGCGGGGAGCTACCTGCCTGCTTGCTCTTTTCTCTCTCTCTGGTCCTGTTTTGGTACCACGTGCCCAGACTTAACGCTGCTGAGGCAGAATGAAAAACTAAGTTAATATCCCAAATACTGGCCGGGCACAGTGGCTCACTGTAATCCAAGCACTTGGGAGGCCAAGGCAGGTGGATCATTTGAGGTCAGGAGTTCAAGACCATCCTGGCCAACATGGTGAAACCCTGTGTCTACTAAAAATATGAAAATTAGCCAGGCAGTAGTGGCGCATGCCTGTAGTCCCAGCTACTCTCAGCGGGCTGATGCAGGAGAATTGCTTGAGCTGGGGAGGCAGAGGTTGTGGGGAGCTGAGATCATGCCATTGCACTCCAGCCTGAACGACACAGAGACCCTGTCTCAAAAATAAAATAAAATCCCAAATAATACCCAAGTATGAAAGAGAGAGATGACTTTTTCCCCTTGGAAGAAAGGAAAAGAAAAGGATCCAGGGGGTTGAGTCAATAAATATTAAAGTGTCTCAGTGTTATGCCAACAGAGCATTGGTGCTTAGGGACAAAACGTGCCCTGCAGTGACTTAGATAAGAAGCCTGAATAGGAACGGCCACTTAACAGTGTCAAGTCCCATGTGGATTGTGATGGCTCAACTTAGTCAAATCCCTGGGTTGCCAGTCACAATGAAAACTTTGCTCAGAGCAGTCAGGCTAGGAAGTAGGGGTGAGTGGAGGGTAGCTGCCTTTCTCCAATGGCATCTGCAGAGGTGGTCTGAAGAAGGCAGTCCCACACAGAGGGAAGAATCGTGAGTACTGTTGGCTCTGGGAAGGTGACGGGCTCTCTCACAGGCAGAACAGAAAATAGGCACTGGAGGTGGGTGGGTGGAAGAAATAGTTCAACCCCAGTGTGTCTCCTGGGAACTTAACTCTCAGCATTACTGCCCTTCAGTTAATCTATTCAGGTGCTGTGACCCTTTTCCAAAGGTTGAGAAACTACTGGGGATTACTTTTATACCAAACCCAAATTCCACAGGACATATTTCAGATTTCTTACCTGTTTCATTCTAGGTAAGAGCCAATATTTGGGCTGATTAGACCATGGGATTCCTTTTGTCCCTTATCTTCTTTTTCTTTTTCTTTTTTGATACAGGGTCTAACTCTGTCACCTAGGCTGTCATGCAGTAGCGCAATCTTGGCTCACTGCAGCCTTGACCTCCTGGGCTCAAGCAATCCTCCCACCTAAGCACTCCTGAGTAGCGGGAACTGTAGACACATACCACCACGCCCAGCTAATTTTTGTATTTTTTGTAGAGATAGAGCTTTGCCATGTTGCCCAGGCTGGTCTCAAACTTCTGGACTCAGCCTGGAGTTCAAATGAACTCCTAGATCCGCCTGCCTCAGCCTCCCAAAGTGCTGAGATTGTAGTTGTGAGCCACCATGCCCAGCCCCATATCATCTTAATTGGTATTACCACCAGCCTGCCCTTTGGGAAGCAGCTCAGTTCTCAGTATGGCTGATGGGAGGAAGTAGAGGAAAGTCGTAGGACAGAACATGGCTCCATCATTCTGCATTCACAAGTACTTAATAAAGCTCAGAAGTGCAGGATACACTGCTGTTTTCTTCTGCCAAGTACTGTTAAGTATTTTAAAAAAACTTTTGTGGAAAAATTAAAACATATATAAAAGAGATAATAATCTAGTCAACCCCAGGGTGCCATCTTCTAGTTTCAACAGTTATCAAATCGGGTCCAAATTCATTTCTTCCAACCCCACATCCCCCTGCTGACTTTGATGCAAATCTCAGACATCTTTTGGTGTTTCTGATGCTGATTTTCACAGAGGCCAGTGCTGCCGAGGAAGCAGATGTGCACGTAGCTGTGGTGGTGAGACCGGGCAACGCAGGACTGACAGATGATGAGAAGACTTACTACAGCCTCATCACATCCTTCAGCGAACTATACCTGCCTTCTTCAACCTAGAGGAGGGTTGCAAGGCAGACCACACTTCCCCACAGAGTTGTCCCTGTAGTGGCTAGGTTTATTCTAATGGTAAAAGTAACTTACTTAAAAAATATATATATACACATATGTATGCAAGTATATATATATGTGTATGCTCAAATTAACTTCCACAGGTACATAAGTGAAAGAAGTCTCAGTTCAGTGAATACAAAACTTATGTAAAGATGCTTTATGTGTAGAAATTGTTTGAAATCATACTCTAACCCTTACTGAGGGCAAAGTGTAGTTGATAGAAGAAACTGCTAAATACCAATCTAATGTGCTATGGTTTATCAAGTTGTGTACTAAAATGGAAAGCTAGTTTTCAGAAATTATTCAGAAGCCTTATTTTAAAAAGGAAATATTTCAAAGACTTATTTCTAATAATTCATTGCCCCTGTTTGTGTTTAGAAGATTATAACAGCTGTATTTCATATTTTCCTCCTTATATCTATCAAAGATGAAAGTGTTTCTGCTCCAAAAGAGCAAAATCGAGAAAGAAAATTTACTTGGGTCTTGGTCAAACAAGTGTCTTAAGCAGCAGCTCGGGTAATCACTGTGGCACCACAGCAAGTAGCTGCCTTACCAGTGAAAAGGGCGCACTGAGGTCACAGCTAAGACAGAGACGTGGTTCATAATGTTCAGCAGAACAGTTCTCATCCCACCGGGTGTTACATTATAGATTTTATAGTTGCCTTTCTAACTATTTAGCAAAGTTTGAGAATGTGTTAATTGCTATTTACTATTTAAAAAGTTTTACTGAAATCATTCCGTACGATTTAAGATGAGCCCTAATATGTAAGATTTTCCTCTGGAATGGATGTGAAAAATGTAAATTTTGTAATAGCAGTATTTATCCTGGTTTAATTCTAATAGGATGTCTTGTTAATTTCATGTTGTGATTAATAAAAGCATTTTCTTCTTCACTCAGTTTTATATAGTTCTTGAACTCTAGCCACATGCACCACAGCAAAAGAGAAACTGAAAAACAGAAACATTTAGCTTTTACCTTAATCATGTGTGATGTGTATGTTTTAATGGCATGCCAGTGGCAATTCATTGGTTATTATTTGAGTTATGTATACATATAAGGTTACTATTTCATTTGGATAGTAAGCATTCAGGATACGAGTGGAGTTCCTTACATTTTTGAGAATCTTAAGTTTGAGGTCTATAAAGTAATGAAGGAGGGAGTTATTCTCCTAACTAATCAAGAAAAACTATTGAATCCTGGAGTAGTAATTTTAGAAATGCTTTGAATAAGGAAAAAGAAGTCTTAGAACTATGAGAGGACAGGTGATATAAAAGATTTTATGTTGATAATTTTGATCTAGTAGCTAATTAAGAAATCTAAGGACTATGAAAATATATGAGTAAAAAAGGAAATGAGTTTAGGTAAATCTTAGAAATGGGAATACTTTGTAAATGGTAAAACCACAAATGATAATAAAAGGATGAACTTAATACATTTTTGGGAACGCTCACAGGCAGACAACAGAAAAGGGGTACATCTTAATGATACTTAAAGGAGTAGTTGGAAAAGGAAGAAATGAGAAAAGAGTAGGCACTAGGATCTGGATTAGAAAGGAACTGAGGGAAAAGGAAGGCACGCAGCGTCTAGCCAGCAGAGGATCGAGGTGGAGAGGCATTTTACTGCACATGTATACTGAGTAAGGAGTACAGAAAATAAATCAATTTCAGGAATTAAGAGACAGTTGAAATATCAGATTCATTTTGTCAAAGTAAGGGAAAAATTAGGTGAGTGGAATCATTTTTAGATCCTGAGAAACCTGTTCACAAATACGATGGAGAAAGAAGAATTTGAAACATAAAGTAGATTGGTAAGAGGGAAAATACCTATCTAAGAATGTGAGTAGTGATACACAATGTATACATTTATTGAAACACCACAATGTACTCCATAAATAGGCAGTTATTATGTGTCACTAAATTTTTTTAATGCAGATAGCTAGAAAGCGAATTCAGATGAATTTATGTAGTCCTTATGAGGGGAAGGAAAAAACAAATCCTGGAACTTCCAAAAAGAGGACAAAGGCACTAAATTTTCTCAGCCTCTTGTTTGCAGAGAAACAGGACAAAGCCCTTTTAAAGTTGTGTCTCTTTCTATTCCTGTTTATTAATCCAGATCTACTTCTGTTGTTCCCTTTCCTACAATGGCACTGATTTCCAAGCTTGGGTCAAAGTGCAAGTTGGTTTTTTAGAAGAGAAGCTCTTGACAGAAGATTCCCTAATCTTACCAATATTCCTGGAGTAGCAGAGCTTCCTTTTGGTTTTCGAGTTTTATTTGCTAAGCCGAATGTCAAATTATGTATAGTTGCACAAGGAAAGGTTGAAAGCCACTGGCTTCTTACCAATGCAGATGCACAGCAGCCTTTCCCCAGCAGATGGTGCTGTTTCTCCAGATGTGATGTCAAGTGTGAGCCGCTCCCCCAACCACCCGCTCCCAAATACAGCAAATGGAGCTGAGAGAGAAAACTATATTTTGTTTATCCTTACAAGCCAAAAGCATAATGTTGCAAGAGCTGGACTGGTTTGGAAAAAATGGCAGTAATCTTGAGTGAAATCCAACTAATATTCCTCTTCCCCAATAAAGAATTAGTGATTTTTAGATAGCCCCTTTTTCCAGCGGCAGTGTTAAAAAGGGATTGTTTTCAGGGTTTTTTATTCCCAAAGCAGTTAAGTATAATATATTCCAAAAGTTTGTTATCCTACCACCTGTGCCCAGATGGCAAAGTGGTGTTAACACACTTGGAGTAACTATCTAACAGAAGTAAAATTTCTACCTTACAAATTTAACCCAAATTTATCCTTTAAATATTTATTAAGCATTTACCACGAGCCCCAGATCTGCTATGAGGGGACAGAGTTCCTCCCTACTTCTATTGTGCATTCATTCTTGGAGAAGAGGGACAATGGTGACTAATGACAAGAAAAAATTAGATACTAGTAAGTGCAGAGAAAATAGGCTCATTTACTGGGGGCTATAAGAAGGTAACATCTAATCTAAATGACATGGAAGACATGTAAGAAGTGAGGAGAACTCGTGTTACTTGCAGATGGAACAGCATAGCACAAATCTAGGGCAAAGCTTGTCCTGCTTCAGGAATTGAGAACCCAGAGGCTGGATACTGTCAGAGAAGTGGGCCGAAGCCAGATCTGCAGCTTGGAACTCCAGTAAGAAGTTTGAATTTATTCTAAGTGTGGTAAGAAGCCACTGGAGGATTTTGAGCAGAAGATAACCTGAGTGGTTTACATATTTACGGCATTATGGGATGGAGGATGATTTATAGGTGAGCCTGAGTGGATGCAGAAAGATGAGTTAGGTATATCAGGGTCGAGTGCTGCAGGCAGAAATCTCAAGGAGTTAGGTGTATACAAAATCAGTGGAGGAACTGGCAGAAGAAGACTCAGGGGAACTACAACTGGACTGTGGAGTTAGAGGACCCCCACAGTGGTCAACTCAGGAAGCCTGCTACCATTGCCACTGCGGCTCATGCCCACGGTGCTGGCCAGACTTGAATGCCAGGCCCTACTGTTGCAACCTTTCCACACAGAACACTTCGAGCTCTGTGACTTCGCTTACCAGCAGAGTAGTAATCGGAAGAGTGCCTCTGTCTTGCTTCTCTTGACAAATTTTGTACTAGTGTATTTAATTGACAATCTCTAATTCCAACCCAAAACTACATGTAAGGGTATCTGGGAAGTGCTTTTAATTTCCTAACTTCTGCCCAAGTGGAGTGACTCATGCCTGTAATCCCAGCACTTTGGGAGGCTGAAGTGGGTGGGTCACTTGAGGTCAGGAGTTCGAGACCAGCCTGGCCAACATGGTGAAACCATGTCTCTACTAAAAAAATAAGCCAGGTGTGGTGGCACGTGCCTGTAGTCCCAGCTACTTGGGAGGCTGAGGAAGGAGAATTGCTTGAATCTGGGAGGTATAGGTTGCAGTGAGCGGAGATCATGCCACTGCACTACAGCCTGGGTGACAGAGTAAGACCCTGCCTAAAAAACATAATGCTTTTCCAACTTCTCCAATTATTGTGTAAAATTGGTAGTTGAGAGAGTCAATCTGCTGGGTCTAAGAAGGCTGTTGTAATGAAGGTAAGGAATGGTGGTAGCTTGCCTTAGGGTGGTAATAACAGGTTAACTCTCACATTTTTAGCTTCAGCAACTGGATTGATGATACTACTAGAAAAATAGCGGTGCTGCTGACATTGACGTAACTTGTGAAGCCGATGTAGATCCCGATGTCAACATGACCGAAAAGCAGTTGGATACATCTCGAGTTCAGAGTGCTGGCCTGACTGGAGATCAGATTTAAGAGTTTATTGGCATAGAGATGCTACTAAAAGCCATGGGATGGGGTTGCTTAGGAAGAGTCTGTTGGTAATTAAGAGAACCTAAATAGCCCACAGGCTCCAACACTAGTGGTCAAGCCAAGCAAAGAAGCCACCAAAGGAGATGGGAAAGGATTGGGCATTGAGGAAGGAAAACCAGGAGGGTGGCAGGAGAACCAATTGAAGAAGGAACTACTCAAATTTATCAATTGCTGCTGAGAATAGCAGTGGCCCTTGAATTACTCAAGTGCAGTTTAAGTGGAGTTGTGGGAATAGAGAAGTAAGATGAAGTCGAGGAGGTGGCGCCTATGAGGTGTAGCTGAAGATTTATCCATTATTTTTGTTGATCTTTTCAAAGAAGAACATTTGGTTTTGTTGATTCTCTATTTTGTTTATTTCTACTATAATCGTATTTCCTTCTGCTTGATTTGGGTTTAGTTTATGTTTGTTTGTTTGGTTGGTTTTTTTTTTCTAGTTCCTTAATGTGGAAACTTACATAATTGCTTTGAGAGGTGCTTTTTTTTGTTTTGTTTTGTTTTTGTTTTTGTTTTCGTTTTTGAGATGGGGTCTCGGTCTTTTGCCCAGGCTGGAGTGCAGTAGTACAATCTCAGCTGATTGCAACCTCTGCCTCCTGGGTTCAAGCAATTCTCCTGCCTCAGCCTCCTGAGTAGCTGGAACTACAGGCACCTGTCACCACACTTGACTAAATTTTGTATTTTTAGTAGAGACAGGGTTTTGCCATGTTGGCCAGGCTGTTCTTAAACTCCTGACCTCAAGTGATCTGCCCTCCTTGGCCTCCCAAAGTGCTGGGATTACAGGCGTGGGCCACCACGCCCAGCCATTTTCTTCTTTTCTTTTCTTTTTTAACCGTGCCCGGGCATTTTCTTCTTTACAGCTCTAAGTTTCCATCTGAGCATTATTTTCACTGTATCCCATAGATTGAGGTATGTTGTGTTTTTGTTTTCATGTGTCTCATATATTTTCTAATTTCCCTTGTGATTTCTTCCTTCACCCACTGGTTAAGTGTTTAATTTCCACATATTTGTGAATTTTCTAAATTTCCCTCTGTTACTGATTTTTAATTTCATTCCCCTATACTTGGAGAACATACTTTGTATGATTTTGATCTTTTAAAATGAAACAAGACTTTTCGTGGCCTAACATATAGTTTATCCTGGAGAATATTCTTTGTGCGCTGGACAGAACATAAATTCCGCTGTTGTTGGGTGGAGCATTCTCTGTATATGTCTATGAGGTCTAGTTGGTTTATAGTGTTGCTTGAATCTTCTGTATCCCTCTTTATATTCTGTCCAGTTGCTCTGTTATTGAATGTGGAGTATTGAACGCTCCCTCTCTTATTGTTAAATTGTCTATCTGTTCTTCAATTCTCTTTAGCCACTTCACCCTCTGTTTACATGAAATACCTTTTTTTGAGACAGGGTGGCCCCAGGCTAGAGTGCAGTGGCAAGATCACAGCTTACTGCTTCGACTTTGCAGGCTCAAGCAATCCTCCCACATTAGCCTCCCAAATAGCTGGGGCCAACCCACACCTGGCTAATTTGTGTATTTTTGTAGTGACAAGGTGTCACTCTATTGCACAGGCCAGTCTTGGACTCCTGGGCTCAAGCTATCTGCCTGCCTTGGTCTCCCAACGTGTTGGGATTATAGCCCAGCTGAATTTCTTTTACCATTCTCTGACTTTCTATTTATTTCTGTCCTGAATCCAAAATATGCCTTTTGTAGATAGTATATAATGGATTATGTTTTTAATTCATTATGCCAGCCTCTGCCTTTTAATTGAAGAGTTTAAGCCATTGATATATAATTACTGACAAGGACTTAATTCTGCCATTTTGTTATTTGATTTCTATATTTTGTGTATCTTTTTTGTTCCTTAATTCTTTCATTGCTGCCATTTTCTGTTAAATATTTTCTAGCATACTGCTTTACCTTCCTTGTATTTTTAATTTTTATTTATTATTATTTTTTGAGATGGAGTCTCATTCTGTCACCCAGGCTGGAGTGCGGTGGCACAATCTTAGCTCACTGCAACCTCTCCCTCCCAGGTTCAAGTGATTCTTGTGCCTCAGCCTCCCGAATAGCTAGGGCTACAGGTATGCACCACCACACCCCACTAATTTTTTAAATTTTAGTAGAGATGGGGTTTCACCATGTTGGCCAGGCTGGTCTCTAACTCCTGACCTTAGTCATCCACCTCCCTTGGCATCCCAAAGTGCTGGTATTATGGGTGTGAACTACCACGCCCAGCACTGTCACTTCTTTTAATATATATTTTTGAGTTATTTTCTTAGTGATTTCCATGAGGATACAATTAATATATATTTATAACATTCTAGTTCTGATTAATATCACCTTAGTTTTTGTTTGTTTGTTTTCAGACAGTCTCACTCTGTCCCCCAGGCTCTGTGCCTCAGCCTCCCTAGTAGCTGGGATTACAGGCGGGAGCCACTACGCCCAGCAAATTTTTGTATTTTTAGTAGAGATGAGGTTTCGCCATGTTGGCCAGGCTAGTCTCGAACTCCTGATCTCAAGTGATCCACCCACCTCAGCCTCCCAAAGAGGTGGGATTAGTTTCCTAGGGCTGCAAAGTACTGCAAATTAAGTGGCTTAAAGCAACAGAAATTTACCTTCTCACAGTTCTAGATGCTAGATGTCTGAAATAAAGATATTGGCAGGGTTGGTGCCTTTGGAGGGACTGAGTGAAAATCTGTTCCATTCCACCTAGGTTTGGTGACAGCTGACAATCCATGCCATTGCTTGGGTCACAAATGCATGACTCCAATTTTTACTTCTGTCTTCACATGGCATTTTTTCCTGTGTATTTATGTCTTCACAAGGGTATCTTTTTTGTTTGTTTTTTGTTTGTTTGTTTTGAGATGGAGTCTGGCTGTGTTGCCTAGGCTGGAGTGCAGTGGCTCAGTCTCGGCACACTGCAACCTCCGCCTCCTGGGTTGAAGCAATTCTCCTGCCTCAGCCTCCCAAGCAGCTGGGACGCCACCACGCCACCACGCCAGGCTAATTTTTTGTATTTTTAGGTAAGACGGGTTTCACTGTGTTGCCCAGGCTGCTCTCGATGTCCTGAGCTCAGGCAATCTGCTCACCTCAGCCTCCCCAAGTGCTGAGATTACAGGTGTGAGCCACTGCGCCTGGCCCACAAAGCCATCTTATGAGCACACAAGTCACATTAGAGGAAGGGCCTACCCTAATCCAGTATGATGTCATCTTAACTAACTACATCTACAGTGATTCTATTTCCAAATAAGGTTGCATTCTGACAAACTGGGAATTAGGATGCAACATATCTTTGGGGCATGAGGGAGGGACATATTTCAACCCATAACACCAAGAATGTCAGAGCTTTTCAAAGCCCTTGTTCACCAAAGCGTCACTAGCCTTTTCTGTCAAGCGTTTTGGTTAGCCTGCTGTTTGCTCCAACTGTTATCCATTGTTCCAGGAAGTTGTGATGAATACATTTGCCTTTAACTCTTTTCAGCAAAAGCCCCTGATAGCTGCCTCAGAACTGGCAGAGTTCCAAGTTAGGCAAGATAATGGCAAGCCCACTCAGCCAGGGAGCTACCAGATAAGTTGCTATGGAATTAACTGTGTTCCCACAAATTAACATATTGAGGCCTTAGCTAAGCCCCAGTGTGACTGTATTTGGAGATAAGGCCTTTGGGAGGCAATTAACATTAAATGAGATCATAAGGGTGGTCCCTAATCCAATGGATTGGTGGCCTTATAATAGGAGGAGACACCAAAAAACTCTCTGCCATGTGAAGACATACTAAGAAGGTGGCATCTGCAAGCCAGGAAGAGCCTTCACTAAAAGCCCAATCTGCCAGAAGCTTGGTCTTGGACTTTTAACTTCCAGAGCTGTGAGAGGATGCATTTCTGTTGTTTAAGCCACCCAGCCTGTCACATTTTGTTACAGCAGCCCAAGCAGACAAATGCATCGCTCAAAACGAATGACCTCAATTCTTTGTGCATGAGATCCATTATTCTGCTCCCTCCAACATTCTTACCTGTACTAAAAACCTGGGCTCTTACCTTCAAGGCCATCATCCCTGAGCACAGGAGTGGGGAGGCACAAGGAGGGAAACTTACAACACCACAGAGCTTCCTGAGCTTTGCTGAGATTCAGGTAGTTTTGTGATTGCCCAGCTGGGTTGTTCTTGCCTACTGCCCAGAAAAATTAATGCACTAAGAACAGCAGGAGTGTTGCAGCAAAGAATTTCATTATCACAGGACCCACCAAGCAGATGGACAGGAAGTAATTCTCAAATCCACCTCCCTGAGAATTCGAGGACTAGGGTTTTTCAAGGATAGTGTGGTGGGCAGGAGGCTAGGGAATGAATAATGCCGATGGGTTGGGTCAAGGATGAAATCATAGGGGTCAATATTGTCTTCTTTTGCTGAGTCGGTACCTGAGTGCAACGTATTTGGCTGGGTGGTACCAGTTGGTACATACAGAATTCAAATCTGAAAAATATCTCAAATATCAGTCTTAGGTTTTTTGTAAAACTGTTGATGTTATCCTCAGGGGCAATTGGGGAAGTTATAAATCTGTGACCAGTGACTGTGTGACTTCTGAGTAGTAAGGAGTTTTTAAAAGGCAAGTTATAAAATAGTGACTGGTTAGAGTTTATGCCTACATCTTAGCAGAAGGAACAATGGCTGATTAGAGTTTGTGCCTACATCTTAAAGAAAAGGTGTAAGGTATTCAGTAAATATTCAGAATATTCAGAATTCAGGGCCCTATCACATTTCTAAGCTTGTGGCCTTTGATTAGTTTTACAAAGGTGGTTTTGGTCCTAAGCAAGGAGAAGATTAGTTAGGAGAAGAAACTGTTTTCATCTTTGTTTTAAAATTAAACTATAAATTAAATTTGTGGGCCAGGCATGGTGGCTCACACCTGTAATCCGAGCACTTTGGGAGGCCAAGGTGGGAGGATCGCTCAAGACCAGGTGTTCAAGACCAGCCTGGGCAACATGATGAAACCCCATCTACCAAAACAAAAGGAAACAAAAATTAGCTGGGGATGGTGATTATGTGCCTGTAGTCTCAGCTGCTCAGGAGGCTGAGAGAGTAGGATTGCTTGGGGCTGGGAGGTTGGAGCTGTAGTGAGCCGTGTGTGTGTCACTGGACTCTAGCCTGGGTAACAGAGTGAAGCTGCCTTAAAAAATAAAAATAAATACTAAATTCCTGGAGTGACCAAAGACAGCTTGTGAGGTTACAAGGAAAATGGAGTCAGTTATGTTAGATTTCCCTCACTGTCATAATTTTTACAAAAGTAGTTTCAGTCTTTCTGGATTAAGTCCTCTTGGTTGCTGTAAGCTTTTGCTTTGGTTCTAGAATTCTGAAAATGTTGATTCTGGCAGTTTTTGCCAGTTTATGTGTTGCTTTTTTGGAAGGACTTTGATGTTCCCTATTCTTTCATTTTCACGGATGTCACCCCACATGCTCTTGTTACAATGAGACTTTGACACTCCTGTCACCAAGAGGTGGGGCCTGTGTTTCATTCCATGAGTCTGGGTGACACTTATGATGATGTGATGCTTTGTAACTTTCTAAGCTAGGTTATGATAACAGCTTCTAGCTGACTCAGTTTTTTCAAGAGCTGGGGGTTAGACAATTGCTCTGGGGAAGTTAGCTACAATGCTGTGAGGAGCCCAGATTCACCCATGTGGAGAAGAACTAAGACCTCAAGCTGACAGCCAGCCTTGACCTCCAGACATAAGAATAGGCTGGCCTTCAGGTGCTTCCAGCGTCCAGCCTTCACGCTCTCTAGTAGAGACCCCAGACTTCAGAGAAAGGCTGTCCCTGCTGTGTCCTGTCTGAATTCCTGACCCACAGAATCTGAGTGCAATAAATGGTGGATTGATGCCACTAGATTTTGTGATAGTTTGCTTGACAGCCAATGTGAATCAAATAGTACTAAGAAGTGGACAGGTTTTTTCATACCTTTCAGCACAGCAAGGCTTTCTTTTTTTTTTTTTTTTTTCTTTTTTTTTTTTTTTTTTTGGGACGGAGTTTCACTCATGTTACCCAGGCTGGAGTGCAATGGCGCGATCTCGGCTCACCGCAACCTCCGCCTCCTGGGTTCAGGCAATTCTCCTGCCTCAGCCTCCTGAGTAGCTGGGATTATAGGCACGTGCCACCATGCCCAGCTAATGTTTTTGTATTTTTAGTAGAGACGGGGTTTCACCATGTTGACCAGGATGGTCTCGATCTCTTGACCTCGTGATCCACCCGCCTCGGCCTCCCAAAGTGCTGGGATTACAGGCTTGAGCCACCGCGCCCGGCCTACAGCAAGGCTTTCAAAAGGCCTGTGCTGGGGTACGCAGTTAGGAACATCAAGATGGTCTCATCATTCTCCCTCTCTCTCCTTCCAAATGGTGGCATCTCTTATCTTCCTAGATTTTGCAAGTGTCCCCATCTTCCCAGTCATGCAGGCTTGAACCTTCGGAATGTCTTTGATGCTTTCTTCCCCTCACCCTCCTCCGTAGGCAGCAAGTCACACCTGTTGTCTTTTCCATGGTGACTCTCAAATTCATTTTCTTCCTATCCCTAACAGCCTGTGCTTGAAGCTCCAGTAGTCATTACCTACAAAATAAAATGCAATAGAATAGAAAAAGCTTGCCAATGATAGACATCGTGCTTTCAGTCTTTATACCAGAAAAGGGTACTGCTTAACGCCTTTCAAGGGCAAGTAATGATAATGTTTATGGATATGATAAGGAAGTTGAGTATTTTGAGAAAGCTGTTTCCTACTAGGGCAATGCAGAAAGCAAATCACCAGCTAGTCCCTATCTGGAGTACTTTTAGTCACTGAATCCACTTTGTTCCTGTGTTTAGTCAAAGCCTTTTCTCCACAGTGCTCTTAATTATCCCTGGCTACAAATCTAAATATAGTTTACAAAAAATCTAGTCATCTTAGATGTTACTCTAATATTGACTGGTAAACAAATCCCTTAGTTCTGCTTTATACAGAAATATTCACTGAATACCTTACACGTTTTCTTTATCCTGACCCAGATAGCATTTGTGTGTAGAGATTTTGTTGTTTTTGAGATGGAGTCTCACTCTGTGGCCCAGGCTGGAGCACAGTGCCATGATCTTGGCTTACCACAACCTCCACCTTCTAAGTTCAAGCAATTCTCCTGTCTGAGCCTCCCAAGCAGCTGAGATTATAGGTGTGCATCACCATGCCAGGGTAATTTTTGTATTTTTAGTAGAGATGAAATTTCACCATGTTGGCCAGGCTGGTCTTGAACTCCTGACCTCAAGTGATCCACCCACCTCGGCCTTTCAAACTGCTGGGATCACAGACATGAGCCACCACGCTTGGCCTGTAGGGAGAGTTTTTGATGAGTAAATTTTAAAATCTGAGTATGACCTACAGGGTCAGCTCAGCTTCTTCTTCTTCTTCTTTTTTTTTTTTTTGAGACAGGGTCTCACTTTGTCACCCAGGCTGGAGTGCAGTGGTGTAATCTCAGTTCACTGCAACCTTGATCTCCCAGGCTCAAGTGATCCTCCTGCCTCAGTTTCCCAAGCAGTTGAGACTATAGGTGTGCACCACCATGCCCAGCTAATTATTTTTGTATGTTGGTAGAGATGGGGTTTCACCATTTGTCCAGGCTGGTCTCAAATTTCTGGACTCGAGTGATCCACCCACCTTGGCCTCCCAAAGTGCTGGCATTATAGGCGTGAGTCACCATGCCCAGCAGCTTCTTGTCTTAAAAATATGAAACACATTTAATTTTCCTCAGGTAAGGACTTAGTTATCCTTAATATATTATTCTGAAGCTACATGAGAGGAAATCAGGTACTAATACAGGATTTGCATAAGGATATTTCAAGTCTTATTTAGAATTTGGGTATTTAACATGTACTCGTTGCTGCAGACATCATAAAAAATAACTATAATCTAGAACTTCCTCAAGACACAGAAAGCTGTTTGATGGGACTAGCACTCATGAGGACAATTGTATCCTTCGAAATTGATCACAATAGCACTTTTCCTAAATGCCTTGAATGACTGAGCAGCTGATATCTAATAGACCAAATATTTTTTTAAAATCTGGGGTTGGGGGTTGGCAGCTGCCAGTCATTTATTTTAGAAATATTAAGTACTTACCTATGTACCGGACACTGGTTCTAAGTGCTGGCTGGATATATGGCTGACACAAATCTCTGTCCTCCTGGAGTTTATATTTTAGGGGTAGAGTCAGATAATAACAAAATAATAAAGTATGTCAGTATTATCATGTTAAAATTTTAACCAATTACAGGACCATGTTTAAGAAAATGCTATACCCAGGAGATCAAGGCTACAGCGAGCTACGATGGTGCCAATGCACTCCAGCCTGGGTGAGCAAGATCCTGTTTTTTTTTTTTTTTTTTAAAAAGCTATAGAGCAAAATAAAACTGGAAAGAGGGATAGATTGTATAGGGGTAGGCTTGCAGGGGTTGAATTTTAGAGAGGTCAGGGGCCTCAGTGAGAATGTAACATTCAAGTAGGTAAAGAAAGTGAGAAATTTAAATATTTAGGGGAAGATGGCCCAGGGCAGAGGTCACAGCAAATGCAAAGGCCCTGTATTAGTTCCTTCTCATGCTGCTATAAAGAACTGCCTGAGACTGGATAATTTATAAAGGAAAGAGGTTTAATTGACTCTCAGTTCCACATGGCTGGGGAGGCCTCAGGAAACTTACAGTCATGGCAGAAGGGGACGCAAACACATCCTTCTTCACATGGTGGCAGAAAGAAGTGCAGAGCGAAGATAGACAAAAGCCCTTTATAAAACCATCAGATCTTGTGAGAACTCACTATCACGAGAACAGCATGAGAGTAACCACTCCCATGATTCAATTACCTCCCTCTGGGCCCTCCCACAACACATGGGGGTTATGAGGACTACAGTTCAAGATGAGATTTGGGTGAGGACACAGCCAGACCATATCAGGCCCTGTGGCCAGAGCATGCCTGAACTGTTGGAAGAACACAAGGAGGCAGAGGGACTGGAACAGAGAGAAGGAAAGGTATAAAGGCAGACCTTCTTAGGGCTTTTAGAACATTTTAATGATTGGGATTTTTAGTCTTGGGTACAAAGAGTGCTGAGGGCTGGAGGGTTTTAAGCAGAGGAGAGATGATGATCTAAGCTTTTTTTTTTCCTTTGAGAAGGCTCTCATTCTGTTGTCCAGGTTACAGTGTAGTGACACAATCTCAATCTCAGCTCACTGCAGCCTTGACCTCCCAGGCTCAGGTGGTCCTCCCTCCTCAGCCTCCTGGGTAGCTGGGACTACAGGTGTGCACCGCCATGCCTGGCTAATTTTTTTTTTTTTTTTTTTGAGACGGAGTTTCACTCTTGTTACCCAGGCTAGAGTGCAATGGCGCGATCTCGGCTCACCGCAACCTCCGCCTCCTGGGTTCAGGCAATTCTCCTGCCTCAGCCTCCTGAGTAGCTGGGATTACAGGCACACGCCACCATGCCCAGCTAATGTTTTTGTATTTTTAGTAGAGACGGGGTTTCACCATGTTGACCAGGATGGTCTCGATCTCTTGACCTCGTGATCCACCCGCCTCGGCCTCCCAAAGTGCTGGGATTACAGGCGTCACTCACCGCGCCTGGCCAATGGCTAATTTTTTGTAGAGCTGGGATATCACCATGCCCAGGCTGGTCTTGAACTTCTGGGCTCAAGTGATCCTCTATCCTTGGCCTCCCAAAGGGCTGGGATTACAGGCATGAGCCATGTGAGGCCTAATTTAGCTTTTAGAGAGAGCATTTTGACTTCTGCATTGAGGACACACTGAAGGTAGCAAATGATGGAAGAAGAGAGACTAATTTTTATAGGTTTTTATAAAAATCCAGGAGAGGTATCAATGGTTTGGACTAGACAGTGGCAGTGAATGAATTCTAGTATACTTTAAAGATAGAGCAGACAGGATTTGGGGTGTGCAACAGAGAAGAGATGAGGATTGTTCCAAAGTTTCAGTGTGAGCAACTGAAAGACGGATTGTCTCTAACTTGGGTGGGAGGAATGAGTGCAGAGACTAATTCAGAATGTGTTAAACTTGGGACGCCTTTCAAGTGACGACGCCATAAGGGTGGTTGAAGACACAGGTCTGTGGTACTGAGGAGAGATGTCTCGCCTGCAGAACTTGAGAAATGTCAGCCCATGGCAATATTTAAAACTAGAATACTGGCCGGGCACAATGATGGCTCATGCCTGTAATCCCAGCACTTTGAGAGATTGAGGCAGGTGAATCACCTAGGTCAGGAGTTCGAGACCAGCCTGACCAACGTGGAGAAACCCCGTCTCTACTAAAAATACAAAATTAGCTGAGCATGGTGGTGCATGCCTGTAATCCCAGCTACTTGGGAGGCTGAGGCAGGAGAATCACTTGAACACGGGAGGTAGAGGTTGCAGTGAGCCGAGATTGTGCCATTGCACTCCAGCCTGGGCAACAAGAGCAAAACTCCGTTTCCAAAAAAAAAAAAACTAGAATACTAGAATACTGTACGAGGTCAGGAAAGAAGAGTTGCCAGGACGGAGCCATGGGGTACTCCAGTGTTGGGATGGCAGGGAGAACGTGGCCCAGCAGAGGAAGCTGGGAGGAGAGGGAAGCAGGAGGCAAATTAAAAGGGGACAATGTTCTGAGAGCCAAGTAAAAGTGTTTTAAGCAGAGAGATGGCAAGGGGATGATTGAATTGTGAAGTGTTGCTTATCGATCTAGGTACAGTAAGAAAAGCACTGAGACTCAAAGAGTGCCAACCCTGCAGATGGTCCCTTTCCTCTCTTTCTGAATTATGATGGCTTCTCTAATGATTCTTTGGAACTTGCACCTCAAAGGAATGACAACGACTGAAGAAGTTAAGGATCCTGTGGTGGCGACTGGGCTGTTCACAAATGTGTGTCCCAGTGTGGGCACATAGTAGGAGTGCCATGTTTAGAGAAGGCCACTCAGGTTCCTTAGCCACAAAATGTATGCTAAGTGATGTCTGCCCTTCCTGGAAGGAGCTCTGAGAGGTAGGGAGCAGTCTGCCACATTTCCTTGGCTGTGAGCAGCAGTGGGAAGCATGTGCTGAGAGGAAACGTTGATCAGCCACGGTCAGAGTTCTTACAATTAGCAGAACCCCATGCTGAACCTGGACAGACATCTAGGATGAGAAATAAAGTTTAGCTTTATTAGTTTTATATTGGGACAGCAAAACCTAACCTATCCTCAGGACACAATGCCTGAGTACAAAAATAATATCAACAGTGGTATCCCATCTCCATTGGTAACCAGTAGATTACCAATTTCAGGATACAAAAATTTTGCTTTTCCACACCAGGGGTAGAGAAAATCCAGCAAACAACACAGATGATAAACTTGACCTGATAAAACTTTCCTTATTGTCAGTTCACAATAAGGACAAGTTTTATCAGGTCAAGTTTTGTCATCTTCCCGTTTTGTTTTTGTTTGTTTGTTTTTGAGATGGAGTCTCGCTCTGTCTCCCAGGCTGGAGTGCAGTGGTGTGACCTCGGTTCACTGCAAGCTCCACCTCCTGGGTTCAAGCAATTCTCCTGCCTCAGCCTCCCAAGTAGCTGGGATTACAGGCACGTGCCATCACACCTGGCTTTTTGTATTTTTTAGTAGAGACGGGGTTTTACCATGTTGGCCAGGCTGGTCTCGAACTTGTGACCTCAGGTGATTTGCCTGCCTTGGCCTCCCAAAGTGCTGGGATTACAGGCATGAGCCACCACACCCAGCCAGTATTATAATCTTATGAGACCACTGTCTTATATTCAGTCAGTTTTTGACTGAAAAATTGTTCTGGGGTGCATAGGTATATTTGGTCTTTGTCCCCAGTTCCTGCACAGAACTTCTAAAACCTTTGAAGTTTACTGAGAGGGGTATCTTTTGTTTTACATAATGAGCCCTTTTTGATCACACTTGAGTTTATGCTAATGAATTCACTTAGGGTGGGGCACCTGGATAACCCCAGGCTGCGGTCGGCCAGCAGAAACACCTCCTGACCCACTGACCTTTTGAGCTTTGGGGAGAGAGGGTGTCTGGAGATCCAGCTCCATAAAATACTCTTGAATGGTAAGATTTAGAGAGCTCCCAGGTAGATGAACACCGCGAGGTGCTGGGAGGATGGTGCGCTCTGAGTGGGCATGGAGCACCAGGCACCTCCCCATGTCTCGCCTGTGCTTCTTCTCAATTTGGCTCTTCCTGAGTTGTAGCCTTCATCAAACACCAGCAAATTAAGTATTTTCCTGAATTCTGTGAGCTGTTCTAGCAAATTATTGAACCTTAAGTGGGCGGTGTGTGGGAGCCCCCTTGACTTTGTAGCCAAGCTGGACAGAAATGAAGGTCACCTGTGGACCCAGTACTTGTAACTGGCAGTGGAAGTGAGGCAGTTTTGTGGGACCCAGGCTTTAAACCTGTGGAATCTGACACTAACTCCGGGTAGTTAGTGTCAGAATTTGAATTGTAGATACCCAATTGGTGTCCGGGAGAATCAGAGAATTGGTTGATGGTGTTGGAAAATACCTGACCAATAAAGAAATTTAAGTTCATTTTTAACATAATATCTGACTGGGTTTTCACATGCTTCAATATTAGAGAAGAAATGGTGGTATAAGAGATAAGAAAATCACAATTATGCATAAAAGAATTTTATTTAGTGGTTAGATCCCAATGAATAATGTCAGTCATTGCTTGATTCTGCTAAAATGTGCTATTTAGATATATTCTTAAGAAAGTGTACAATTGCATCACCAAAAGCTGTTTAATTTGGATTGTGTAGAATAAAAGAAAACTACATAAATCTTTGTTTTTTTGATAAAAATTTTAAAATATAAAAATGAAAAAAAGAAACCCAAAAAAGCAGTATTCAAAACTAACAAATGTCACCTTGGACTATTTACAGTAAGATGCCTTTTTGACAGGAGAATCTTGTTCTCTGCTTGTTCTTTTCATCACATTTTACTTACAGGGATTCTCACTCCCCCATCTGACCCCTATTCATGCCCACTTCCATTCCTGTCTCACGTGAAATAGCCATCTTCCATGCTGTCTCACTCAGCTTTGAGTCTCTCTCTGACACTCCTTTTTCCTACTCTTAAATTATTTATTGAGCACCTAATATGTGCCAGGCACTGTGCTAGGAGGTGGGGAAAAATACACAGATGAAAAGACATTGACCTGTTCCTCAAGAAGTTCAGATTTTGGTTGAGTTAAAAAATGTTTTTCATATTATATTCCATGAAATCCCAGGCATCTACGGAGTAAATAAATCTGAGGATTTCTTGAAACAAAGTGCACTCGTGGAGGGACTGTCCACTTGGCTCACTCCAACACAGTCTGAATTTGGAATTCTGCTCTTCGTCATGAAGCCCAGCCTCAAAAGCCCACACCTATAGTCTGAGTTCTGAACTCTCAGCAGGTGGGAACTGGGAACTGCGGGCTGGCTAGCAGGGGGACCAGCTGTGTCACTCTGATTTTTAGGAAGGGTATTCTTTTAACTGGCTTCTACAAATTCCAAATTTGAAAAGCCCTTAATTAATTTAAAAAAATACTAAATTTGAGCAAAAGATACATACGATATGTATTAACAAAGTCTCCCCAGATTTGGACTTGCAACAAGATGCTCTAAAATGCCTATCTTTGATAAACGTCCAGCAGCAGTTCTTATTACCTCTGCACATCCATATCTCTTTCCACTTTTCTGTGACTATTTTCTTAGCGTCCAACAGAAGCCTGCAGGTGACCTTTGTTTTTCTGCGATCATGGCTGAACCCAAAGCACACTAAGCTCTTGCATTTGGTTTAGATCTTGTCCATGAGGCTTAGAGAGAGTCATGGTAGTTACTTGAAGGAAAAATAAACCATGGAATATAAAAAAATTGTCGATGGCATACTATGGAAGCAAACACTAAACCATACCTTCACTGCCCCCTTCTTGTTCCGAGCCTGGCAGACAAACCCCTCCAAATATTCACATTTGGAAATCATTCTCAGTCACAGTGCACCAGGTCCAAATCATGGTGGTGGGCTCTTCCCTCACAGTCTTTACCATATTCCTCTCCTGGGATCCACACAGCCGACCACTGAACAACGATGAAGGGGGCTTCCGTGGCAAAGTTCTACCCACCATGCCTTTCCGCAGGCCACACGGGGTCAAATCTCAATAGAATTTCTGTCCTATTTGACGATACACTATCATCCATTCAAGAAAATTAGCGCCAGATTCAGAACTTCCTCGCGAGCTGGTTCCAAGCCCTTTGGACCTGAAGGCAACTTCGGGAGTTGGCGTGATTCCCAAGGAACATTTGGCCTGCCCTACTCAGTAGGGTGCTTGAGACATGTGGAGAGAACGGGAAGAGGAGGGAGTGCTGGGAAGGGGACGGAGAAGAAGTGACCATGCACAAGCTTCTTGCTCTGTCGTGCATATATTTTCAGTGTAACAGCGTGTATTTCCACACATAAGGGCTTGTGCTTTTTCATTAAAGAAATAACTCGCCCTGAAAAGCTCATTTGGCAAATGTGGCCATGAATGTGTGTGTGTGTGTGTGTGTGTGTGTGTGTGTGTGTGTGTAATGAGGTTCTGTGTCAGGTCCCGTGAGTGTGTCCTCCTGGCCCCTCCCCCACTGTCACACTCACCTCACCAGCAAGGAAAAACTGATGGGTTACACCTGGTCAGTCTGATATTCAGAAGCTTCCGACAGGCTTTCTGAGAAGCTTAGGAAATTCTCCTGGTACTCAGAGCAAACAATCTCATAGCGGTAGTGGCGGAATTCCATGGCAAAGGTGCCAAAATAAGACAGGAAGCACATGACCAGGCCCCACTGGACCCTTGCTGCGTACATGTGGATGCTTTGGGCCATGAGGATGAAGTCTGGAGAGAAGCGGTCAAGGAAAATACCCGCATCAGGCACATTAAAGCTGAAATCTTTCCAGGGCAGAGCGAGAGTATAGGAAAAGTCTGGCTTTCCTCGTCACTAGTAGCTGGTAGCCTGCTAGAGCTTGCTGAAAACGAAAACCGACATGAACAATAACAGTTAATATGACTGAGCTCTTATTTGGTCACAGACACGCTTTTAGGTGCCTTCATGGACAGTATCACTTAATCCTCACAACAATCCTCTTATCATTTTGTTTCTCTTTTTTACATGTTCTGTTTGCCCTTAAATACTCTTCTATCCAAATCATTGCCAGTTTGTTTAAAAATAGGGAAACTGAGACCAAATGGGTAAGTAACTTGCCTGAGGTCACACAGGTATTAATTGGCTGAGCTGGGCTCAAACCAGCGCTCTAACTCCTGCGCCATGCACTCAACAGCTGTACTTTGTAGCTGCTTAAGAAACTGGGAGGTTACCAAAAAGATTAGAATTCCAAAGAAATTAGTTGGCCAGAAAAATCAAGCTATTTTTTAAAAAATCATGGCATACTATGATTCACACTGCAAATGGCGAGCCGAGATCGGCCACTGCACCCAAGGCTGGGCAACAGAGCGAGACTCCATCTCAAAAAAAAAAAAAAAAAAAGAAGAAATCACTGCAAATGACTGTGAGTTCATAGCTATCATTATATCTGCAGAAATAATTTTGAACATATCAAATTACTAACTACCTACATGTAAGCTGTTTGGCTCTGCAGTACTACTAACAATGTCTAGTGGCTGGCCCTTCTGACTGTTCTAA
This sequence comes from Sapajus apella, assembly GCF_009761245.1. Classification (NCBI taxonomy): domain Eukaryota; kingdom Metazoa; phylum Chordata; class Mammalia; order Primates; family Cebidae; genus Sapajus; species Sapajus apella. The sequence goes on along the minus strand of NW_022436985.1, from coordinate 15,355,871 downwards.
TTTTCACTACTGTCTTTTAGACAATACTGTATAGACTACTTTCATTCCTGGTATCACGTTTAAACTTGCATGACAAACAAATAGATGAGGCCAGGTGGGGTAGCTGCCTGTAATCCCAGTGCTTTGGGATGCTGAGGTGGGAAGATCACTTGAGCCCAGGAGTTTGAGGCTGCAGTGAGCTGTGATTGCACCGCTGCACTCTAGCTAGGGTGAAAACAAGGCTCCAGTTTTAAAAAAAGAAAAAGAGGGCCAGGCGCGGTGGCTCACACTTGCAATCCCAGCACTTTGGGAGGCTGAGGCGGGTGGATCACGAGGTCAGGAGTCTGAGACCACCCTGGCCAACAAAGTGAAACCCCGTCTCTACTAAAAATACAAAAAATTAGCCAGGGGTGGTGGCGTGATGGGAGGCTGAGGAAGGAGAATCACTTGAACCTGAAAGGCAGAGGTTACAGTGAGCCAAGAATTGTGCCACTGCACTCCAACCCGGGCGACAATGAGAGACACTGTCTCAAAAAAAAAAAAAAAAAAAAAGAAACAGATCAGATTCTTATGCCTTGATATATATGGAGTGTGTGTGTGTGTGTGTGTGTGTGTGTTTGTGTATCTGTATAGACACAACAGAATAAATGGAGGGAGGAGCTGGGAAGGAGAAGGGTGAGACATTCATAGCATGCTTTAGTGAAGAGCCAAGTGTCTGAGGAGCTAAATACATGTACTTAGAAAGATTAGAAAGGTCTCCTTAGAATTAGTTCTATCTTCTGAAATTAGACATGAAATTGGGAAATTTTCAGAGAGCAAGAATGTGAATTACTTCAGCCAGACTGCTCTGCTGACTGGACTTTGATCCATTCACCTGAGAACCGGAAAAAAAAAAAAGATTCCACATGTTCAGAAAGAACATGAATCAGAATCATTTGGTGAAAGCTCAAAACTTGGGATAGGCTGGGCATGGTGGCTCACGCCTGTAATCCCAACATTTTGGGAGGCTGAGGAGTGCAGATCACTTGAGCCCAGTACTTCAAGACCAGCCTAAGCAATATGGCGAAATCACATCTCTACTAAAAATACAAAAATTAGCCGGATGTGAGGGTGCATGCCTGTAATCCCAGCTACTCTAGAGGCTGAGATGGGAGGATGGCTTGAACCCGGGAGGCGGAGGTTGCAGTGAGCCAATATCATGCCACTGCACTCCAGCCTAGGCGACAGAGTGAGACCCTGTCTTGAAACACACACACACGCACGCACGCACGCACGCACGCACAAAAGGCCAGGCACAGTGGCTCACGCCTGTAATCCCAGCACTTTGGGAGGCCGAGGAAGGTAGGTTACCTGAGATTGGGAGTTCAAGATCAGCCTGACCAATATGGTGAAACTCTGTCTCTATTAACAATACAAAATTAGCCGGGCGTGGTGGTGTGTGCCTGTTATCCCAGCTATTCAGGAGGCTGAGGCAGGAGAATCACTTGAACGCAGGAGGTGGAGGTTGTAGTGAGCCAAGATTGCACCACTGCACTCCAGCCTGGGCAACAAGAGTGAAACTCCATCTCAAAAAATTAAAAACACACACACGCACACACACACAAAACCACACACACACAATATCTCAGAATAATTTAAAGTCTGCACATTCTTCCGAACAAGGGTGCAAAATATTGCCAAAGAAATATTCACTTATTACTTAAATTAATGGAGAAATCACAAATATCCCATATTGGCAGAGTCTTGACCTTTTTGATCATAAAGTATTTATTAGGTTGCTAGTAAGGAGCAAGTATTTTGGCTTGAACTTAAGTCCTTAAATGTTCTCTATCTAATGTGACTGTAGAGCTTTGGAAAATCAGCAAAATGGTGGAATGGAAATTTGTGAATGAAGAAGAAATAAATAGTCCAAATACTCCACTAACCAGAGAATGGGCTCTGAACTGTGTATATTTTCATATTTTATTCTTTCCACCCTCATCTTAGGGTCTGCTTCTATTCATATTTTAAAGCTACTTTCTGTTTGTTTTTTTTTTAAGAAATTGATATACTTTTTTTTTCTAGCTATTTTTGAACTTTAAATTTATTCATTTTTATTTCAATAGGATTTTGGGGAATAGGTGGTGTTTGTTTGCATGAATAGGTTCCTTAGTCATGATTTCTGGGATTTTGGTGCACCCACCACCAGAGCAGTGTACACTGTACCCAATGTGTAGTCTTTTATCCCTCACTCCTCTCCCATCCTTTCCCAAGTCCCCAAAGTCCACTGTGTCATTCTAATGCTTTTGTGTCCTCACAGCTTAGCTCCCACTAACATAGGATGTTTGGTTTTCCATTCTTGCTGGGTGCGGTGGCTCACACCTGTGATCCCAGCACTTTGGGAGGCTAAGGTGGGCGGATCACGAGGTCAGGATTTCAGGACCAGCCTGGCTAACATGGTGAAACCCCATCTCTACTAAAAGTGCAAAAAGTTAGATGGGTATAGTGTCACCCACCTGTAATCCCAGCTACTCAGGAGGCTGAGGCAGGAGAATTGCTTGAACCTGGAAGGTGGAGACTGTGGTGAGCTGAGATTGCGCCATTGCACTCCAGCTTGGGCAACAAGAGCAAGACTCTGTCTCAAAAAAAAAAAAAAAAAAAAAGATTTTCCATTCCTGACTTACTTCACTTAGAATAATGGTTTCCAATTCCATCCAGGTTGCTGTGAATGCCATTATTTCATTCTAAAGTTACTTTCTCTTTTTTTCTTTTTATTATTTTTTTCTTTTTCACCCAAATCCCATCTTGATAAAGCCACTTCTCTAAGGTGGGGTCCTGTAGTGGTTAAAAAGTGCAAGAGCTGAGCCTGAGTTTAAATCTTGATCCACCACACGTTATCTGTGTGATCTTGGGCACATTAAACTTCTGTGTGATTCACTGTTCTTCTATGTTAAGTGAAGATAAAAAGAGTTGATAAATTTAAAGTACTTAGAATAATGCCTAGCACGCTGTATAAGTATTGGTGATTATTATGACTGAAGATGTATAATTGTGTTTACCGTACAGTCTACCCTTTAGGAACCTTGATTCCCTTCTCTGGTTTCCTGAGGAAGAGGACCTTATTAGAGTGAACACTTCTTTTATTTTTCCTTTTCCTTTTTTTTTTTTTTTTAGCCAAGGGCTCCCCCCTGTCACCCAGGCTGGTTTACAGTGGCATGATCACAGCTCACTGCAGCCTCAAATTCCTGGGATCAAGTGATTCTCCCCCCCAGCCTCCCAAGTATCTTGGACTACAGGTGCACACCACCACACCTTGCTAACTTTTTTTTAAAACAAATTTTTATAGAGACCAGGTTTTGCTATCTTGCCCAGGCTGGTCTTGAACTCCTGGGCTTAAGTAATCCTCCTGCCTCAGCCTCCCAAAGTGCTAGGATTACAGGCATGAGCCACAGCACCAAGTCTTTATTATTGATTGATTGATTGATTGATGGTTAGAGACAGGGTTGATCTTAGCTTACTACAGCCTCAAACTCCCCAGCTCAAGCAAGCCCACCTCAGTCTCCCCAGTAGCTAGGATTACAGGTGCTCATGACAACACCCAGCTGATTTTTAGATTTTTTTTTTTCTTTTTGTAGAGACAGGGTCTCGCTTTATTGTCCAGGTGGATCTTGAGCTCCTGGCTTCAAGTGATCCTCCTTCCTCCGCCTCCCAAAGCGTTGAACGCTTCTGATTACTCCACTCCATGGAATGAGTGACTGCTCTGATTGGTGTGATGGGAACTGGAAGGCTTCTATTGGGCTGCACTGTTAGCAAGTGATGTCACTGCATCCCACCCTAAGATAGACTCTCTCTGGGATATGTGAGTGAGCTGCTCTCCTCTGCCTTTCCTTGGTTTCTCTGCTTGTTACTGGGTGGTTAAGTTGAATTCCAAGGTGTGAGAAAGGAGCCCTTCAGCATTTTCCTTTCAGGTTTACTAGAATAAAGGCTGATTTCTTCATCCATCCCCATCTGACTTTTATTGTCTATTCTCAATTGGTTCAAACTCTGAGGGGAGGAAAAGAAATGAACAGCATCCCCAAACCTCAAATATTTGAGGAAAGCTACACATGCAACATTAATTTAATGCTTGAATTTGTCTTCCAGAAAAGCTTCATTCTTTTCCTGGAAGATATAAATATATTGGCCCTCTGAAATTCATTTCAGAGCTAATAAATGAAATGAAATAACAGGGCTGTTAATAAAGTCACAGATGAATTGTTTCAAGCTGGAGAAAAAATGACAATTCTCTTTTGGCTATGCATTCTCCGATTTTCACAAATGATAACTTTTACATCATTAGTGATAAGGAGAGTGCATGACACCTTCCTCATCTGGACAGGGCAGACCTTGTTTTATTTTTATTTCTCCGTCTCCCCTTTGGCATGAAAAATCGGTCTGAGTTTTTGTTTTTATACCCATTTACCTTTGTTTTGCCTTAAGATTCTGAGATGATCTGGCAGAATATCCTAACCCACTGGGTTCTTCTGCAGAGACAACTTACTTGTTTTCACCTTACTGGCAAAAGAACATTTTCACATTCAAAGGATATAGAGGACCACACAGAGAGTGATAGATGCCGACAGAATAACCCGTGGAATTCCAACTCTCCGTCCTTCATTCTTGATGTTGACTTTGAGTGTCAGTGCAGCCTGGATCCAGCAGGTCAACGTGCCAAATCCAAAGGTCAAGGAAGTTCCGACGTTATGGATTTCTTCATCATTCGTGAGCTTAGGGATGAACGGATAATGATACATCAAGGCCCATTCAGCAAAGAAGACATGCAAGTTGAAGGAATATATGAGGGGAAAATACAGGAAAAGAGATATCCCAACAATGGGAAGACAGATTGTAGAAAGATTAGCTCTTTGTTCTATGGTTTGAACTCTGAGGGGATGAAGGAAATAAATAAGTAATACCCCCAACCCTCAAAAATATTTGTTTAGAAAAAGTAAAAGAAAACAGCAGGAGAGTTACAGAAAAAGAAATGTTTCTACAAGTATACACCCCAAACCTTTCCAAGCTAAGAAAATTAGAACAGGGATTTGAACATGGTTTTTGCTTTTTGTTTTGTGTGTGTGTGTGTGTGTGTGTGTGTGTGTGTGTGTTTTGTTTTTTGTGTGTTTTTTGAGACAGGGTCTCACTCTGTCTCCCAGGCTGGAATACAGTGGCATGATGACGGCTCCCTGGCTCAAAGTGATCCTCCCACTTCAGCCTCTCAAGTAGCTGAAACCACAGGCGCATGCCACCATGCCTGGCTAATTTTTTTCTTTTGAAGGAAATTTTGTATTACTTTAATTGTTTTCTAATGTACAGAATACTCAACAGTGTACATTTAACCCAGCTTGGTGGCAAGTTCTTTAGCCTTTGCCTTTTTGAGCTTGGCGATGCGAGCCACAGACTTGGGACCCAGGACACTGCCTCCCCAGTGACGGCGGATTACATCCTATCTGTTGTTGTAATTGGTCCTGATAGCTTCCACCAGCTTAGCCAAAGCTCCTTTGTCTTCCGAGTTAACCTGTGTGAAATCGACAGTGGTGCAGGTCTTCCTGGGGACTAGGCATCCCAGTCTTGTCCCCTCCTTGATAATGCAGTAAGGCACCCCCATTCTACGACACCGGGCAGGCAGGAAGACAACCAGCTCGATGGGATCCACGTCATGTGCAGTCACCACCAGGTGACCTTTTTTGTTCTCCACTAAGGTGGTGGCAGTGTTAACTCTTGCTTGAAGGACAGGTGGTCCCTTACTGGGGATGTCCCCTTTGCCGGCAGCTTTCTTCTCAGCCTGGGCCAACAGCCTCTGCTTCTTCTCTTGCTTTGTCTCTGGTCTGTACTTATGGGTCAGCCAGAGAGGATGGCTCTCTGCCACTGTAACCTGATATAACAGGCCAATTTCACAAAGTGGGTGTGGTCACTTTGGGGCTGGATATCCTGTCCAATGCCAACGTTCTTAGGACTTTTCTCAAAGCAGGGCTTCACCACTTTCTTGGCCTCCTGCTTTTTCCCAACAGCAGGGGCCGGAGCCGCCTTCATCATTCTGGCCTTCTTTCCTTGCAGCATCTTGGGTAGCAGGAGGAGAGTACTATTTATTTATTTATTTTTTATAGAGATGGTGTCTTTCTAGGTTACCCAGGCTGGTACAAACTTCCGAGCTCAAGTGGTCCTCCCGTCTTGGCCTCCCAAACTGCTGAGATTACAAGCATGAGCCATCAATCCTGGTCTATATATATTTACTGACAGAGGACGGCCAATTCTAGGCAAGTCAAGATTTAATTGGCGTGGACAACTAAAACCTTTTAAGCTATGTTTTTTACTCTTACAAAACTGGCCTATGTAATGTGAGTAATTCATCGTTTGTTTTTTTGAGACGGAGTCCTCTGTCGCCCAGGCTGTAGCTGGGGTTACAGGTACGTGCTACCACACCTGGCTAATATTTGTATTTTTAGTAGAGACAGAGTTTCAACATGTTGGCCAAGCTGATCTCCACCTCTTGACCTCAAGTGATCCGCCTGCCTTGGCCTCCCAAAGTGCTGCAACTACAGGCGTGAGTCACCGTGGTGCCTGGCTTAATTTTTTTTTTTTTAGACAGAGTCTCACTCTGTCACCTAGGCTGGAGTGCAGTAGTGTGATCTTGGCTCACTGCAACCTCAGCCCTCCGAGTTCAAGTGATTCTCATGCCTCAGCCTCCCAAGTAGCTGGGATTACAGGCATATGATACCATGCCCAGCTAATTTTTTGTATTTTAGTAGAGATGGGGTTTTACCGTGTTGGCTAGGCTGGTTTCGAACTCCCAACCTCAGATGATCCACCCGCCTAGGCTTCCCAAAGTGCTGGGATTACAGGTGTGAGCCACCATACCCGGCCCTAATTCATTGTTAATGGGAAATTTTTTTAGTTTTATTTTCCTATAGTAATAAGAAAAACTGTTGCCTATGAGCTTTTGCCACATACAGAGACCCACAGTGGGACAACAGGATTTGAAGATTCATACTCAAGGCTTTTGTAGAGGAAATAGGTTAAAGGACTTCCCTTTAGGTTATTTCCACTGGGGGGGTCAGATGTAAACTCCTCAAATTATTACCCACTGATATTTTAAAATATATCCATCACTTGGGCCAGGTGCAGTAGCTCACGCCCATAATTCCAGCACTTTGGGAGGCCGAGGCGGGCGAATCACCTGAGGTCAGGAGTTTGAGACCAGCCGAACCAACATGGAGAAATCCCATCTCTACTAAAAAGAAAAAATTAGCTGGGCATGGTGGTGCACGCCTGTAATCCCAGCTACTTGGGAGGCTGAGGTAGGAGAATCGCTTGAACCCAGGAGGCAGAGGTTGTGGTGAGCCGAGATTGCGCCATTGCACTCCAGCCTGGGCAACAAGAGTGAAACTCCATCTCAAATATACACACACACACATAATCTCCATCATTTAAAACTCCTTTTGTATTTTCATGTATATATATATATATATATATATACACACACATATATATATGTAAATATATATATATTCAGATTATCACCATTAGATCATAATTTTTTAAGTCAATCGTACTTCACCAAGACTATCTATTTCTCCAAAAAAGAAAAAAACAAAGTCTATCCATGCCTTCATCAAACCTAACATATATGTTTGTGCATATACACATGTATACACATATATACACATTCGAGATGGGGTTTTGCTCCGTTGCCCAGGCTAGAGTGCAGTGGTACAATAAAAACTCACTGTGTATTTACATATAGTTTTTAATTGCACATATAGGAAAGTAAAATCTACTGTTGAAGACATGGCTTTAAGCCACTGTGAAAATATTATTTTTTTGAATTGCTGTTGTTTTCAGATGTCTTGTTGTTTGACATTGTTGTTCATAATGGTTGCATCAGATCAATATTACTTTTCCCTTACAATTTTTTCTGCTGTTTTTGGCTGTAGGATTTTTACCTCTTTTTTTGAAGAACCCATGTTTTCTCTCACAGCTCAAAAGATGTATTTTCAAAATTATTTAAAATAATGATACCTGCAAATCAAATTTTGCTTCTAGAAAATTGGTTTCCCATGCTATATAAATCTATTCATTCATTATTTTTAATCTTTTAAGAAAGATAATACAGTTACATAGTTCAAACTTAAAAAAATTATAATGAGGGAAAGATTGAAAAGTCTGTCTCCCATCCCATATACTAGCCACCTGCTTTCTCCATAGGAAACCAACTTGTCATTTCTCGTGTATTCTGTTATATTCCAGCAGCAAACGTACGTCAGAAGTAGTGTCAATATTCATGGTCTTGAGTATTTGTGGTTCACCAAAGCCACCCAATCTTGGGGCTTTTTCTAGGACTTTCGTAAAGAACAAAATGTGTTCTTAGTAACTCATCAAAGCCCTGGTCAAGAGAAGTGACAGTGATTGAGCACTTTACAACATGCCTGTACCTCAGCACAGGCTGGTAAGTGAGGGAGACTCCCACCAAAAGTTCAATTAAAATGTCCCATGCTGTATCATTTTGTATCTTAATAGGATAAACTCTCAATAATTCTCCTGGTAATCACTGCCTCAACCAATCTATTCTAAGAATGCAGCTTTCTGGTTGCCTAGCTGGATATAAATGGAAGATAGAATGTTAGAGGAATTGGTGAGATTGCCTATTTACATCTCATCAAACAAAAAATATTCATTGGGTCACTACTATGTGCCAGGGGAAGTCTTTGGGAATGAGTGATTCTGGTTTACACTTGATCTTAGCCAAAAGGCCGAGAAGCGATGTGATCCTGGTTTAATAAATTAGCAGTGCTGAGGGCAGGACAAGAAACAGCCTTAGAAAATCCACTACTATTTTCATTAGAAACATTACTAAATGCGCACTAGAATGCTGAGGGTCTTGAATGCCTATGCCATTTGGGATTTCATTCAACAGACGGGGGGAAGAGTGTCAGGATCAGTGTTTGCCCACAAGGAGGAAGTTTCTAGCAGCAGTATAAATAGCATAGGTTGGAGGCTGGTAGGGAGGGAGGGAAATCAGTCAACCACTGAAATAGTACAGAGGTTTCCTTGTCTATTTTACAAATAAAGTCATTCTTGTCAAGAGGTGCGTAATGGTATTGGCAAGGAAAATTATGCTAACAGGTTGTGAACTTGAGCTTCTGAATTTCTAGGAAGAGGAGTTAGAGTTAGTATATCTTTATATAAGTCATAGGTGTTCTAGAGAAATTCTGGGCTTCCAGACTTGGCTTCCACATAAACTCGATAATCTGAAAAGCATGCTTTCATCCCATAAGGATGTTTGGTATTTAGTCATAGAAAGACAATGATCCTATTGGTTTTCTAGAAAGGTACATTGGGATCCAATTTGTTATGAAAAAAAGTGTAAACCACTTGGAAATCCTTTGTAGAAAATACACAGCTGTTCCAGTAGCTGCTCTTCTCAGTAGCCACGCTGTATTTCATAGGCATATTTAACACCCTCGCACGTGTAAGAGAACTCAGAAGACCAGGCTGAGAGACTAGAAAGGCTAAACCCTAGAGAACCTGTGCATATTAGAAACCAGCGTTCCGTGTGTGTGTGTGTGTGTGTGTGTGTGTGTCTGATCTTATTTATTTGTTACTCAAAAAATCTTATTTCTGACTGGATTCAGACTTAGAAATAGAAGCTTGCAGAGAGGAAAGTCTGCATCTCTTTGTAATTTGTTGTTTCTGCTGCTTCTCTTTAGCCTCCTTCATTCTCTTGGCCAGAAGTTCAGCATACTCTGCAGTCTCTTACTGTTCTTAGTACGCTGCTTCTTCAGAGCAATACGCTGTCATTTGTGCTGCAGGACACAGGGAGGAACAAGACGCTGAATCTTGGGTGCTTTGGTCCTAGGTTCGCACCTTCTTTGTTTAAGGGCTTTCTTACAACATACTGGCAGATGTCATCTTCTATAGAGAAATTGAAAAGTTTGTGGATTCTGCTAGCTCTTTTGGGCCCCAAGCAATGAGGCACCATAGTATCAGTCAGTTCGGGAATATCCTTCTCTCCATTTACTTATTTTTTAAAATAACCAAGTTGAGAACATTCAGATTGGCATCCACAATGCTACAACGAACTGATTTTCCCTTTCTTTCTCCAGTTCTCCTTGCTGTAACAGGAATGCCCCTTACTCAGTAGCAGGCGGACACGGCCATGAGTCAAGACACCCTGCTTCATGGGGAAACCTTGTTTGTCGTTCCCACCACTGATTCAGACCACATAACCCTTCCTTTCTTCCCCAGAGTGTCAGCAGCAACTCCTATGGCTACACGCTTCTCCTAAAAAGTACAAAGTTTGTGTTCTTCATCTACTTCAACGAGTTTCTGGCAGCCAGTGGCTGGGAAGGAGATGTTCAGCTTTATGTTGAAGCAGCTGAATGCCTCTGAGGTGTCATGGAAAAGAGCCCTAATTTCCAAAGAAAGGTTTGTGCCAAATGATATGGGCCATATGGTGATTATACCTCAATAGCTTTGATAATGTCACAAGTGAAGATCTTACCAGTGTCAGAGGGAGATGAAAAAGGCCAAATCAAGTACCTGAAAATTACCAAGTAAGGTCATTCCAAAGGAAGCCAGACACAGCGCCACCAATCCACTAATATTCAGCCACGGGTTTAAAACTTTCGGTTTCAGTTGTATGAAGCGCAGAACAGCTACCACAAGGGCTAGGAATAAAGCAAAGTCTTAAATGAAAGAAATTAAATCACACACCTAGACTGTGAGGCAGAATATATATATATATTTTTTCTGCACTATTTTCTTAGATAAGAGGCAGAATTCTAAAGCCACAATGTGCAAAATCAAACTTTTCACCACAGTACATTTTACATCTCTGGAATGATCCACAATTTTTCAAAGAAACTTTCCATACAATGCTTATGATTATTTAGATGTTTTGTTATACCCAATCTGGGGACAGCGGAGAGGCAGAGAGGACTCGAGGCAGCAGGGCTGTATGTTATTTGGGCGAGACAAGGATGATAGCCCTGTGAATAGTGTTGTTCTCAGAGTTTTCAAAAACAAGGTCAGCACAGCACAGACTGGCTTAGGAGAGCACTGAAGAGGTCTGGCACACAGCAAATAAGATGGGATAAAGACAGACCGACTCAGTCTTCCTTTAGCTTAGAACAGTGTGGAAAATAATGACAGGGCAGGAAAATAATGGGAAGAAGACAAGGTTACATCTAGACAGAACTGCTGGTGCCAGCACCATCAACCATGCCTGGGCAGAGGAAGAAAGATAATGGAAAGTGTACAAGTTCCTTTATTACTGGTTTTACGCTCATCTTCCCTTTGATTCTACTTGGAGATGTTCACTGTCAAACAACAAAGATAGTTAATCCAAATTGGAGCAGTTACAATATTCACACTTATGAAATCTGTATTTTAACATAGCAGATTGGGGGATTTGGTATGTACTAAAAATCATACCCAGTATATCAAGAAAACTCAATTCCTGAAAATAATGTTAATTCCTCATTTTAAAAGTCCACTCTATCTTTTGAAGCAAATGGGTATCTGAGAATCTGAAGAGAGAATAAGGGAAGTTACTAAGATTTCAAATCTGACTTCTAATAGTAACCTTGGGATAGTCCATACTCAGGCCCTAATCTAAGGATGACCTTTCATTAATTGCCTAGGGCAGAGATATTTTCATAGTTATACAAAGAGTTGGGAGAGCTTAGTCTACACATGATGAAAAAGCACTTGCAATTAATATAAATAATATCAACATGTAAGGAAATGAACTTACTGCTAAGATAATTTATTTTGACATTAAGATTCAGTAGGAAAGACAATTAGAAATTCAAGAATTACCCTATTTATTCAGCAATTAAGTTGGTAATTATTTGCTAGAGGTTTTACTTTGATTATAGGCCATTATTAGTAGCCATTAATAAAGAAAATCTATCCATAAATTTGCACTTCCCAAGTATGTTGAATTTCATAGTGTCATGCTACGGCTTTAAGCTCAATAAGTTGACTTTTAGTTCTAAGTACTTCTGATCAAAGAGTGGTATAAAACTTGATTAATATTTGGATTTTGGAAGCAAAACAGAGATAAATCATGATTTATGAAATCTCAAATTGTTCATCCCTGACATATCTTTTAGTATATGCTTCAGCTAGTACCCACTATTGATTGGAAAATTAATACATTATACCTGAGTTGACAATAGTTTCTCCAACTATTGGTTTGAGGGACCTAGGTAGGAGTTATATCCAAAGTCTTTACCAATGACAACTACTATCCGAGAGGATGAAAAATAAGCACAATGTCTTATTAATTTTAGGATAGGAATAGGAGGAAGAAGTGAGGGAGAGGAGTAATTCAACACACGGCACCCCAACACAAAGTGATCATCAGCTAAAGAAGCCATTAGGCCAGGCCCAGTGGCTCACGCCTGTAATACCAGCTCTTTGGGAGGCCAAGGAGGGTGGATCACGAAGTCAGGAGTTCGAGACCAGCCTGGCCAACATAGCAAAACCCTGTCTCTACTAAAAATACAAAAAATTAACTGGGTTTGGTGGCGGGTGCCTGTAATCCCAGCTATTCGGGAGGCTGAGGCAGAATTGCTTATCCCTGGGAGGCGGAGGTTGTAATGAGTTGAGCTGACAGTGCTCTCAAAAAACAAAACAGCCGGGCGCAGTGGCTCAAGCCTGTAATCCCAGCACTTTGGGAGGCCGAGGCGGGTGGATCACGAGGTCAAGAGATTGAGACCATCCTGGTCAACAAGGTGAAGCCCCGTCTCTACTAAAACTACAAAAAATTAGCTGGGCATGCTGGTGCGTGCCTGTAATCCCAGCTACTCAGGAGGCTGAGGCAGGAGAATTGCCTGAACCCAGGAGGCAGAGGTTGCGGTGAGCCGAGATCGCGCCATTGCACTCCAGCCTGGGTAACATGAGTGAAACTCCGTCTCAAAAAACAAAACAAAACAAAACAAAACAAAGAGGCCATTAGATTAAGCCTAGAAAGTTCAACATAGGCACCATAGTATATCCTTCTAATGAATTGTGTATAGCTGTCAGGACATAATTACAACACACTAAGACAGCTCATTAAATTTATTTATTTATTTATTTATTTATTTCGACGCAGTCTCACTTTGTGGCCAGGCTGGAGTACAATGGTGCAATCTCGGCTCACTGCAACCTCTGCCTCCCTCGTTCAAGCAATTCTCCTGTCTCAGCCTCCCAAGTAGCTGGGACTACAGGCCCATGCCACCACGCCCAGTTAAGTTTTATATTTTTAGTAGAGACGGGGTTTCACCATATTGGTCAGGCTGGTCTTGAACTCCTGACCTCAGGCGATTTGCCTGCCTTGGCTCCCCAAAGTGCCGGAATTACAGGCATGAGCTACCGCATCCAGCTAATTTTTTTTTTTTTTTGAGATGGAGTCTCACTCTGTCACCAGGCTGGAGTGCAGTGGTGCAGTGCAATCTCGGCTCACTGCAACCTCTATCTCCTGAGTTCAAGAGATTCTCCTGTCTCAGCCTCCTGAGTAGCTGGGACTACAGGCGCACGCCACCACACCCAGCTAATTTTCTTTTTAAATATATTTCGTAGCAACGGGGTTTCACCATGTTGGATAGGATGGTCTCCGTCTCCTGACCTCATGATCTGCCCTCCTTGGCCTCCCAAAGTGCTGGGATTGCAGGCATGAGCCACCATGCTAATTTTTAAAAAATGACCACTGAAAAGTATGACTCTGAGAACTCTCTGCTGGTCATTTTGTGGGATAGGATGGTGCTGGAACTTGGCCTAAGCCCCAGACCCAGTTCCTGAAATGGCTCATGTTGACCCATCCAGTCAAACAGTTTGTTCCTTTATGCCCAGGAGAACAGAGCTGATGGCCATCTCTTCATTATCTATTTCTCTCCAGTAAACACAGGACATGCAACATCTCCTGGTCCCTGCTTTGCTAACTGTCCTATTTGTAATATGAATGATAAGTCATCTTATCATGAACAAATGATAAAATTAAGCAGGAAACAGAAACCTATTAACCCAACACTCCTAACTTCTAGAATTGCATTCTAAACACCACACTTGGCCCTTTTTTACCTCTTAACTCCATTATTAATCAGATCAGGAGAGGCAAACTTTCCTTTTAAAATAGATTCTAGCTGAATTTTTAGAATGATAGATCTAATAAAGATTCTGCCCCATAACAGTTTTATTAACACTTCGGTATGAATGGAGGCAAGTTTGGAGTGTTATGAAGTCCATTTTTAACCAAGTAGTGATTTAATTCTACCTTCTTGAAAAAGACTTACGGGCTATTTCAAAGCCATCTTTATATATGCTGACCAACTTTTACCACATTCACGTTCTGATCAATAGGTTTTTTTTTGTTTCATTAAAATTTTTACATTTCACCAACAGTTTCAGAAAAAATTTTTTTTGAGATGGAGTTTTGCTCTTGTTGTCCAGGCAGGAGTGCAATCGTGTGATCTTGGCTCACTGCAACCTCCGCCTCCTGGGTTCAAACAATTCTCCTGCCTCAGTCTCCCTAGTAGCTGGGAGTACAGGCATGCACCACCACGCTTGGCTAATTTTGTATTTTTAGTAGACACAGGGTTTCTCCATGTTGGTCAGGCTGGTCTTGAACTCCCGACCTCAGGTGATCCACCTGCCTCAGCCTCACAGAATGCTGGGATTACAGCTGTGAGCTACACCACTCAGCCCAGAAAAGATTTTAAAAACTCATCCTTCTGTTGTTTTTGGTATTTAGAACAGTCCTTTGCTATACAGGTGTCCCCTACTTAATTTCCCTGTCTATTTTTAAAAGCACACAAATATAATAATGGCTGATTTTTCTAGTTACATTTTAAATTCTGAGTCTGACTGGGTTTTTAAAGTTCAAAACTCAAAATAACATCTCTTCCTTGCAGTTCTAAACTGGTGCCTGGCCAAATCCTTTTTGGTTTTGTTTAGTTTTACTCTTGATGCATCAATAATTCCTATTTATGACTGTGGTAGAACACAACAGTCAATGTGTTTTGCTGAAGGAGGGAGAGTGGCTGCTATTAGGTGACTGAAGTCATTCAGCTCTTAGCTTTAGTCTAACAACCTCCCCAGGGCAAGAAATTATATTCCGTTGAAGAAATTTGTCTTAGGTCTTTTTCTCTCCCACCCCGTGGAAAGAAATGCAGTTTCAAGACGAACAGCATAACTAATTCTGTAAAGAAAATAACGGAGCATTCAATCTTTGGTTAGTCTGTCAAAAAAGAAAAAATATCTTTGATAATTTTAATACATGCTACACTGACTCATTTTTATATTGTAAATTATAACCCAGCTGCTGAAAAGCAGTGACTTACAGGCAGTGTGGGTTATTTCTTAAGGTCAGTTATGTAGTCTAAAGCAATACTCTGAAATCTAACAGGGGCCAGCCTGGAAAGATGAAGGCATCCACAGTTTAGAGGAGAAATCATTAGTAAACTGATTCTTTTTCACTCTCAGAGTTGATAAATGAATAATTGTTGGTTTGCTCCCATTGAATACTAATCTTAATCAATTTTATGTCTACCAGATGGCACTAAAAATGATGAAAGATAATACAGAATAAACACTGGATGTTGTAATACCTTACAGCAAGAGCTAGCAAAAGCTTAATTGCTTCTTGGTGGAGCAAGAAGGACTAGAGAATAAGAAGATGACAAATGTCATCTGGAAGAGGAGATCTTGCTTTCATTGCTTTGTTTTTGGAAATGTTTTTGTAGTCGATCATAAGCCTTATAACTGGATAAACTTGTGAGCTATACAAACTGGGTTTTTGAAAATTATTCACTTAAAGACTACTGGGAAATATCAATTTGTCTTAAGCATATAAAGGAAACAACATGTGGCTTCCGATGTGCTCACTGGTTTGTTTAAAGCCCAGTGGGAGGACAGACAGCTGGTGACAGCTTTTTTATATTCCAGGCTTGAGTATCACAATTAAATGAGGTAGTATTTGCAAAGCACTTAGCATTGTTCCTGGAATAGAAATGATGACTATTAATTATCATTTTTGCCCCCTGTGGGATGATCATACAAATGGGTGCCAGCCTGCAGCCCTACGTGCTATGATGGCAGAGGGGCCAGGAAAGGTCCCTGCCCTGCCATTCAAGATTCACTCTTAGGGCTTTGTGCTCTGTTAAATGCAAATGTTCCTTAGCAGCTATTTATGTCTTGGGATGAATAAGTTTATCAGGTCTTTTCAGAAGAACAGGGTCAAGAGTAGAAAAAAGGAGAGTGTATAAAGCTCCTGGCAGCTCTGAGGCTGAAAGCAGTGATAACCAAACCTGACTGCCCAGGACTGGCCCTGGTGCCCACAGGTGCACAAGATGCTGCAGGTGCCATCCTTCTAGATACTTGTGAATATCTAGGATGTGAAAGTCCTGACTGCCAGGGGCATAAAGAGGAGAGCTTTTTATAAAGATTTGGCAACCCCAGCATCAGGATATATTTGACTTTCTCCTTAGTGGTAGTGTAGCAGTCCATGCCTTCCAGACACTTTCTGCCTTGGCAAATCGGATATGCTTTGGGGAAGCCTGGGGAGCACTTTGATGGAAAGATGGTTAGCTCCAGGGAAGAATCTTGCTAACTGCACAGAAGCTCCCTAGTGTACTTCTTTTTGAAACTTACAGGTTCAAGAGAGGCCTGATGGGCCTAATGGGAAACATTCTCCATGTTTCTCATGTTCTGGGCTTTCTGAACCAACTAAGTTTCTACCTGTGTTGCATGTTGGACCAAACATCTCCCTTAATTTTCCACTGATTTCCAAAGGTCTTCCCCACCACCTCCTTTTTTTTTTTTTGAGTCTTGCTCTGTCGTTAGGCTGGAGTGCAGTGGCATGATCTTGGCTCACTGCAATCTCTGCCTCCTGGGTTCAAGTGATTCTCCTGCCTCAGCCTCTTGAGTAGCTGGGACCACAGGTATGTGCCACCACACCCCACTAATTTTTGTATTTTGACAGGGTTTCACCATGTTAGCCAGGATGATCTTGATTTCTTGACCTCATGATCCACCTGCCTCAGGCTCCCAAAGTGCTGGGATTACAGGTGTGAGCCACTGCACCCTGCCGTCTTCCCTTTCTTACAGCAAACATTAAAAAATAATAGATTAAGAGTAAGTAGGAATTTTGGGTGGTGGAGGTGAAATAACAGGTCACCTCTTTGGGGGACAGGTCCCACAAAGGTTGAATATTCCCTCAGTAACAATACTACCTCTGACTTGGAGTGGAAGTCTCACCATCAAAAGAACCACTTCTAGAACACCATTGTGGGAAGGGTGAGCTGTCTCTGGTCCTTCCTAACAGCATGCTGACAGTGACAGCTAGTTGACTCTTGGAGAGGCACTGGGAAAGCCTGGCCTTGAGGAGATGGTATACAAGTAGATTTGAAAAAGGATAGAGTGCACGGGTGGTTCCCACCATCTCTGGAGGACTACACAGGGTCATGGACGCACTCACAGAGGGGAAAGAATATTACATGAGGGTCTTGGACCCTGAGAAACAGTGAAGAACGGGGGATAGATATATGAGTATCAAAGGTTTCTTCTTTTTAAGCCTCCTTCTCCATTTGCCAGCTTACTACATCTATAGGCACGGGAGAGAGTGTAATCCTAATGCTAATGTTGACCTTCAGGTTTAAAGACGGTATCTACACACATCAACAAATATCACAGAGCCCATGCATTTTTTCGTCTTTGCTAGTGAGGGAATAAAGAAGGCATTCTTTTCAAAACAAACGTATTACACAATATTACATTCTCAAAGAGGACTTTAGAACATGAAATATTTTATGCAGCAAAAGAAATCAAGGCAAGAATGTCTGAAATGATAAAGACAGTAAAGGGAAGAGAAAGTGTAAGGACAGCAGGGTGAATGTAAATGGATGTATGAGAGAAAAAGATCTTTAAAACAAAGAGCTGACTTCAGCATATTGACATGATATGATGATACTAAATAATCAACTGAGTCTCCCATTGTTTTGATATGAGTCTGGGAGAATTTAAAATACACAAGAAATGTACCAAAGCATATAAAGCATTCTTTATGCTCTTCTTACCTAGGAAGGCTGCCATGTTCATAACTTGACTAAACACACAGCTTGCAGGAGGAGTATCACCTGCAATGCTTGAAAAACACGAAATGTTTTATAGTTATTATATCAAAATATATAATCCTCCCAACTTTTCCTGTGGTCCCACAAGATGGAAGAGAATTGCTGGGTTACCTTATATATGGTGCACGCTTCACACTAGGTTTCCTGGATAACCAAAAAATACAGAGGCTCAGGTTAAAGCACTGTCATTTGTGCGGTCTAACCTTCCCAGTGGGAAAGTTTTTGCTAAATCTATTGATGAACAATGAATTACCAAACAGGTAAACTTTACCTTTCAGCTGAATTTAATGGTAAAATTTTGTCATCTTCCACAGCAATGAAGTATCTATCAAAAAAGAATAATTTTATAAAACAAAGAAATTGCAAAAAAGAATCATTTCCCAGTTTTATTAAACTGCACAAATCATATTCATTTTTTTCTGAGAAATGATCTTTTACAATTCTTTACCCATAGATCATCTAGTTCTTTGAAGCTCAAATGTCATTATTAGTAATATTTCCTTAATTTCAAAACATCCCCCAAATTAATGACAATGCTTATAAACTGGAATCTAGAAAACAAGGAAATAGACCTTACAACTTTGAGCAAACTAAAATTAGGATTCAGTTTCCAACTTCTCAGGAATATGTGTCTGAACTTTCATAATAAACTTTGAGGAACTAAAATAATTTTCTTAAAGAGACTATTACCTAAAATAAGCAGGAACATTTTGTGGTAACCCAGGACTTCCAATGTAATGATATTCATTTTATAAATATATCAGACCCAGTAATGAGTAACTGGACTATGAACTGGACTGCAAATGGAATCCACGGCATGATAGTGTCAAATTTGAAAATCTTGCCAATAATTAATTCATATAACCAGTTTACAAAATGTTCAATACAACAAGAACACATGGACATAAAATAAACTAGTATTCTTCACTACCTCCTTTGCGTAATTATTACTCACTTTTGTTACTTAACTTTGGTTAATAGAAAATGGGAAAAGAAATGAGGACTTTATCAAGGTTGAATTAGTAAAATATATTATTTTAAAGTATTTATAAATATAATCATATAGATATGCCATCTACTATTGTTTGGGGCGGGGACAGAGTCTTGCTCTGTTGCCCAGTCTGGAGTGCAGTGATGTGATCTCAGCTCACTGCAACCTCTGCCTCCAGAGTTGAAGTGATTCTCGTGCCTCAGCCTCCCAAGTAGCTGGGATTATAAGCATGCACCACTATGCCCGGCTAATTTTTGTATTTTTAGTAGAGACAGGGTTCCACTATGTTGGCCAAGCTGGTCTCAAACTCCTGACCTCAAGTGATCTGCTGCCTCAGCCTCCCAAAATGCTGGGATTACAGGTGTGAGCCACCATGCCTGGCCACCAAATGTGACTATTAAGAGTTACATTTTTATCTACATTGCACCTGAGTCCTTAAATAATTAAATAAGAGAATACTCACACTATCCACAATCCAGCTGAAGTAAACAAAGTAAATACAAGAGGTAGGAACAACCACACGCTGCATTTCTTCCCATCCATGCCTGTGCCACTGAAATAAAATAAACACATATTAGTAATTAAGGTAAAATATTTATTTCACTCCATCAAGATAGAAAGTTTAGTCTAAACTAACTGAAAAAAAGTATATTTTATGAAACCATGATTGAAATTGGAATAATTATTGTCACCTACTCATGTGTGAAATCCCTGAAACAGTTAACGTGGATGATTGTTATCTAGCTTAAATGTTCCAGAGTTTTAGTTGAGAACTAATGGGAAATTTATTTAAAATTTTTTTTTGTAGAGATGGGATCTAGCTATGTTGCCCAAACTGGTCTTAAACTCCTGGCCTCAATTGATCCTCCTGCCTTGGCCTTCCAAAGTGTTGAGATTACAGGCATGAGCCACAGTGCCTGGCCAGAAAATTTTTCATAAAAAAACATTTATCCTTGTGTAAGCATTGATATATTTAAGAAAAGACAGAAGAGTTTGGGTTAGGTTAGGACTTTTGCTATGAGAGCTAAGTACAAAGGTATACTTCAACCTGCTTTTAGTACTAATATTAACATTTATGTATTTTTGGATCTGACATGTACATAAATCTATAAACTGGCAGACAAAAGTGTTAAAAACAAATGGCTACTAAATAAATTAATAATTATCAGGAGGAAATGACAAATACTTTGCAAATCTGAACTTTTCTCATGACATGATACTGAGCAGCTATCTCAGGAGACTAAAGATGAATGCTCTGTGAAACAACGCATTGTGTATAACTTTAAATTAGTGCTAATAAATATACTGAAAGGCTGAGCGCAGTGGCTCATGCCTATAATCCCAGCACTTCAGGAGGCTAAGCGGGGACAGATCACAAGGTCAGGAGTTCGAGACTAGCCTGGCCAATATGGTGAAACCCTGTCTCTGCTAAAAAATAAAAAAAATGAGCTGGGCATGGCGGCACACACCTGTAGTTCCCTACTCAGGAGGCTGAGGCAGGACACTTGCTAGAACCCAAGAGGCAGAGGTTGAAATGAGCCAAGATCATGCCACTGCACTCCAGCATGAGCGGCAGAGCAAGACTCTGTCTCAAAAATAAATAAATACACTGAAAAAAAATACATATGTCTGGTGTTTTGGATGTTACTTTTTTTTTTTTTTTTTGAGACGGAGTTTCACTCTTGTTACCCAGGCTGGAGTGCAATGGCGCGATCTCGGCTCACCGCAACCTCCGCCTCCTGGGTTCAGGCAATTCTCCTGCCCCAGCCTCCTGAGTAGCTGGGATTACAGGCACGCACCACTATGCCCAGCTAATGTTTTGTATTTTTGGTAGAGACGGGGTTTCACCATGTTGACCAGGATGGTCTCGATCTCTTGACCTCATGATCCACCCGCGTCGGCCTCCCGAAGTGCTGGGATTACAGGCTTGAGCCACCGCGCCCGGCCGGATGTCACATTTTTAAAGTGAAAAATATATTTTTAAAAATCCCCACATACACAATGAAGTGAAAATCAGAAGCTCTGGAAGTATCTATGAAAAATTATCAGTATTAAAGATAAAGAAATAACTATCACTTTATGTCTTAACTGCCAGACAAAATCTATCTGAGACACTGGATGCCAACATAATCCTTATGGCAAAAACAAACCTGTTCTAAGAAAATTAAGTGCCCTAGTAACCGCCACTGGGGACCTGACAATCAGAAGAATAATGTCATTAAATGGCACCTCTAGGGAGATATCAATGCTCTTTATTTTGGGTTTTACAATTAACTGCAGCAAGTTTGTTTACTGGGTTTGAACCAGTACTGCCCCATTAGTGAATACCTCCAAGACATCTGCTTTCATATGCTGGGACTCTCTGGACCCTCCAAGTGTTGAGACGAGAGAGAACATGATGCTCTCTTCAGGCTGGCGAACCAATCCCTTCTGCAATGTCTCAGGAGGTCTTAGTTCCCAGGACTGGTGTACCTGATTACGTAGATCTTTCAGACTAGGAGACAGACACAGGGCCTAATAAAATGTCTTTGAACAGTTGTGCCTTAGTCTGAACACATATCTGGGCAGTGGTGTTAAATAAATTACAGAATCTGGGAGTTGAAAGACATTAGAGCCACTTTCAATAATTTAATCCAACCTAACTCAACACAATCCAACTCAAAATTATGGGCACCCTACGCGTGCCAGGTACTATACCAGGTGGCGGAAATGCTGAGGCAAGGTCTGATGAATACAACTATTTATACGTAACATTCTACGCAACACATAAAGGCTACTCTATGGCTGGGCACAGTGGCTCACACCTGTAATCCCAGCACTTTGGGAGGCTGAGGTGGGTGGATCACGAGGTCAGGCGTTCGACAGGATTGGCCAATATGGTGAAACGCAGTCTCTACTAAAGACACAAAAAATTAGCCAGGCGTGGTGGCACATGTCTATAATCCCAGCTTCTCGGGAGGCTGAGGCAGGAGAATCGCTTGAACCCGGGAGGTGGAGGTTGCAGTGAGCCGAGATCGTGCCATTGCACTCCAGCCTGGGTGACAGGGCGAGACTTTGTCTCAAAAAAAAAAAAAAAAAAAAGCTACTGTATAAACTAAGTGGTCCATGGCTTTCTAGTTTATATAATATGGAAGAACAGTGAACATTTTAAGCATACACAATATTGTTAGTCAGTCTCCATTTATTTATGTCCAGAAAGTTGTGGGCTCATAATAAAGCTATCCATTATGGTGACAAAAATAATTCCATAAGTAGCCAAATGTAGAGGGAGCACAGTAAATAGGAGTGATGGTTGAGTATGCAAACCAATTATTCTAGATCTGCCACTGAAATAGTGTCCTCTAATAGGATGAGTACAGCCAAGATGGTTAGCAGATCTGGTTCCCAACCTCGGCTTTCCCAATAACTGACTCATGAGGTCTGGGTTGTTCCTTAAACCAGTAATACCATTTTCTTACGGTGTTACAGAATCTAGGAGCTGAAATATTTTTCAATTCCTAGATTGTGAAATTCAACAAAGTGAAGACTACTGAATGCAAAGAAAGGGAGAAGGATGTCAAGGACAGAGGCTTCACAGAGTGGCAGTACCTTCGAGGTTAAGCCAAGTCTGGTATTTTACATCTTTGCAAAAACAGAATGATCCAATATACTCAGAATTATCAGCCCCAGAGAAAATGTTAACTGTCTTTACAATAGATTGGTGAATACATCAGAATGACAACTTATTAATGTACAATGAGAGGCACAACTGTCAAATGGACAAATATTTATTCTGGCTCCCCTTTTAGGAACATCCATGTGGGAAATCGAAATTGTCAAGCAGGGAGGTAGAGTGAAGAGAGTTAACAAGATAATTCTAAGACCATGGCATCAAGCTAAAAATAGCTTTATATACTAATTTCCTAGCCCAAGGTACTGGGATGTCCCCTTCAGCCACTGATCCTCATTTGTCTGCTCTTGTCAGCTTATATTGTTACCAAACAATTTGCAATAGAGAAACAACTCTCATGTGCTCTCTGTTCCAGGTACTGGGGGAGGATTCCTGGCGGTGCCTGGAGATGAATGTTTAATTTGGTTTAGTTTCACAAGCCAGATACTTGGCTGAAAGTACCTTTTTGCAAAGGATAAACAAACAGATCTATTTAATTAACTCCCTGTTTTTTGAGACAGGATCTCGCTTTGTCACCCAGGCTGGATGGGGTGCAATGACGCGATCACAGCTCACTGCTGCTTCAACTTCCTGGGCTCAAGCAATCCTCCCACCTCAGCCCCCTAAGTAGCTGGGACTACAGCTGCACGCCACCACACCTGGCTAATTTTTTGTAGAGACAAGGTTTCACTATGTTACCCAAGCTAGCCTGGAAGTCCTGAGCTCAAGTGATCTGCCCACGTAAGCCACTGCCTGTGGCCAAAGTAACTGTTAACTTTGCCTTACTGTTGCCTGAGAATTAAAGTTACAAGTAGGAGATGGATTTGTTTCTTGCATCCTTCCAGACACCATGAAAATAAACTGGCCCATTGCTGCTAGTCACATTAGAAAGTGTCACCCAAAACTTACTTACATTTCCTAGCAAGAATAAGTTCCACTCTTTCCCTGAGCTAAATCAACAAGATTCCTCCCAGCTAGAAAAGTACAGTTTCTCCTTGCCTCTTTAAAGAAGGAGGGGGAGAAGAAAGGAATACTCCACACTCCTAAAATAGTTTTATCTTTGCTCTTTTCTTTTTTTTAAAGCGATCCATCTCACTATGTTGTCCAGGCTGAATTCAAACTCTTGGGTTCAAGAGATCCTCCCACTTCAGCCTCCCTAGTAGCTGGGACTACAGGCATGCACCACCACACCTGGCTTGTTGTATCTTTACATTCTAAATTGTATTTCTTTTTTTTGAGATGGAGTCTCATTCTGTTGCCCAGGCTGGAATGCAGGGGTGTGGTCTCGGCTCACTGCAAACTCTGCCTCCTGCGTTTAAGTGATTCTTCCACCTCAGCCTCCCAAGTAGCTGGGATTACAGTCACCCCCCACCACACCCAGCTAATTTTTGTATTTTTAGTAGAGATGGGGTTTCACCATGTTGGCCAGGCTGGTCTCAAACTCCCGACCTCAGGTGATCAGCCTGCCTTGGCCTCCCAAAGTGCTGGGATTATAGGCGTGAGCCACCGCGCCCAGCCTCTACTTCTTTGTTATTCTACATAATATTTATTCTATTGATATTAATCTTCCAATAATACTTCACAGTAAAAAAATTAAAGATAATTCTTCCCATGTCCTAAATGTTTAATTATATCTAGGACAACGTCACCTCATGAGCTTCTAACGAATGGAGGAAATGAGCCAGAATTTGCATAAACCTTCTTGAAAGGGTTCTGGCATTTAGATTTGCTTTGGAAGACTCTCCTTCGAATGGTATCATTTATCCAAATGATTTGCAAAGCTGTTATCCAGATGGTCAAATCTTTCTAGAGAGCCAATACTTCAAACTCTCTGTATATTTCTGTCGCATGTTCTTTTCTTCCAATAAATGTCACTCCCTGAGTCTGAGTTATCTTCACTCTCTTTTACTCAATCTGTGGTGTGAGTGAGACTGCACAGTGGGGCTCGTCAACACTGTTTTGACGATTTTGATGAAAATCCCCATCTTCTACCGCTCCCTTTGTGACCTGGCATCCCTATAGTTTTCTTTCTTCCTCTGAGAGAAAATGACCTATAGCTCGAGGTCTGCAGAGGCCCTCACTGTTGACATTTTTATTGCTCTGGAAGTCTTAAACCTGCAGATATCCAAGAGAACACCTGGTCATTTGAAAATGTACAATTTTTGTGGAAGTGAACAGAATGTTACTATAAGCCCATGTTAGTTTATTATCTAAGACTTTAACTCCTTTAATTGGCTACAAAAGGGGGTCTTTATACAGTCAAAGTTACAGCAGGGAGGGGTGGCTCACACTTGAAATCCCAGCACTTTGAGAGGCTCAGGCGGGCAGAACATCTGAGGTCAGGAGTTCGAGACCAGCCTGGCCAACATGGTGAAACCTGTCTCCAGTAAAAATACAAAAATTAGCTGGGTGTGGTGGTGTGCACCTGTAGTCCCAGCTACTTGGGAGGCTAAGGCAGGAGAATTGCTTGAGCCCGGGAGGCAGAGGTTGCAGTAAGCCGAGATCACTCCACTTCACTCCAGCCTGGATGACAGAGCAAGATTCTTTCTCAAAAAATAAATAAATAAACAAACAAACAAACAAATAAATAAATAAAGTCAAAGTCACATGATTATTCATACGTCTATCATCAAATTCAAAACAGATAGTTTATACAGTGTTAGCTACTGAAGCTAGGAGTGAAAGAATGTAGCATACCACTACCCATGCTAATCCTTGAAGACAAACTTTCTATTCCGTCAAGCCACAAATGGAAACGGAAGCTACAAATGGAAAAGTAAAGCCCAATCTTCATTTACAGCTTAAAAACTTTATTAGTGAGAACCACTTAAAACAATGACTGTGAAGTGTCATGAACGTTCATATTTTCAAGGACTGGAAAGGACTTGCTTATTATAAATAGGAGGACTTTGTCCTGCCCGGGGCAATGGAGAGAGGCAGCATAGTTCACAGATTGTGGAGCCGGGCGACCAGGGCCTGGAATCTCAGCTCTGCCTCTTATTAGTTGTGTGTCCTTGGTTAAGCCTTCTCTGTGCCTCGGTTTCCGTATCAGCAAAGTGGAAATAATAACGGTATCTACCTTAGAGGGTTTTTATGAGGATTGAAAATATGTTTAAATCACTCAGAACAGTGCCTGGCATACAGCCAGCATTTCAATAAATGTTAACTGTATTACACTGAAAATGCTGTTGGGGGTCTTTGGTTATCTTTTTTGGTCTTGTAATTTATCAGGGAATGAGCCCCCTGCTACAGTAATTTTTCATTCTTCTGTCAGGGCCAGTTGGAAGGAAGCAGAAATGATAAAGGAGTCACCCCTCATGGCCACGACGGTCGCAGTGTCCATGAACCACCCTTGTTTGTTTTTAACCACCTGAAAATCTTACTTTTCTTTTGTGTCATGGGCAAGTGTGAAGGACTCATATTATCTTATCATTCACTTGTACAACATATACAAATCAGTAAGTGTAATCCATCACATAAACTAAACCAATGCAAAAACCACGATTATCTCAATAGATGCAGAAAAGGCCTTCAACAAAATTCAACACCCCCTCACGCTAAAAACTCTCAATAAATCAGGTATTGATGGACTGTATCTCAAAATAATAAGAGCTATTTGTGACAAACCCACATATATGGCTTGGAATACTATGGAGCCATAAAAAGGATGAGTTCATGTCCTTTGCAGGGACATAGATAAAGCTGGAAACCATTATTCTCAGTAAACTAACACAGGAACAAAAAACCAAAGAGAGCATGTTCTCACTCAAAAGTGGGAGTTGAACGATGAGAACACATGAACGCAGGGAAGGGAACGTCACACACCGGGGCCTGTCGGGGGTTTAGGGGCTACAGGAGGGATAGCATTAGGAGAAAACCTAATGGAGATGACAGGTTGATGGGTGCAGCAAACCACCATGGCATGTGTATACCTATGTAACAAACCTGCATGCTCTGCACATGTATCTCAGTACTTAAAGTATAATAATTTTTTAAAAAATGGAAAAAAGGTAACAAGTATTGGCAAGGATGTGGAGAAATTAGAACCCTTGTGCATTGTTGCTGGGAATATAAAATGGTACAGTTGTTGGAAAATGGTATGGGAGTTCCTCAAAAAGTTAAAAATAGAATGACCATATGATCCATAAATTCCACTTCTGTGTATTAACCATACAAATTGGACACAGGGACTTGAGCAGATATTTATATACCCATGTTCATAGCAGCATTATTCACAATAGCTGGAAACATTATTCACAAAAGGTAGAAACAAGTGCTTATCAACCGATGACTGGATTAATAAAATGTGGTCTAGACATCAATGGAATATTATTCAGCCTTAAAAAGGAAGGAAATTCTGATACATGCTAAATTATAGATTAACCTTGAAATCATTGTGCTAAGTGAAATAAGTAAGCCAGACACAAAGTAGTGAAATTCACAGAAGCAAAAGTGGAATGGTGGCTGCCAGGGGATGAGGGAAAAGTGGGAAAGAGAAGTTATTGTTTAATGGGAACAGAGTTTCGGTTTTGCCACTGAACCGCACACTTTAAAATGGTAAACTTTGGCCAGGCACGGTGGCTCATGACTGTAATCCCAGCACTTTGGGAGGTAAGGCGGGTGGATCATGAGGTCAGGAGATTGAGACCAGCTTGGCCAACATGGTGAAATCCTGTCTCTACTAAAAATACAAAAATTAGCTGGGCATGGTGGTACATGCCTGTAGTCCCAGCTACTCAGGAGGCTGAGGCAGGAGAATCGCTTGAACCCAGGAGGTAGAGCTTGCAGTGAGCCAAGATCACACCACTGCACTCCGGCCTGGTAACAGAGCAAAACTCTGTCTCAAAAAAATAAAAGGTAAATTTTATGTCATGAATTCTACCACAATAAAAAAAAAAAAGAAGATTAAAAAAGATAGTCATAAGGAAAATGTGTGACTAAAATCTGGTCTGTGCCAACAAAGTCTGTTGACCTTAAAAACAAACAAACAAACAACCTGTCACCTGACCTAAAAAGCAGACCACATTTCTGTTGAGCCCCTACCCAGACTGATTTGCAAAGAGAGATACAAAAGAAGAGGAAGAGTTTTTAGAAATTTGGTGTCTTGAAGGGTTGGAAAAGCCAATGACTTCTACACCTTAAACAGAAAGAGACTGGAGCTGAAAATAAGGGTTTTTGCCTTCCCTCCCAAGTCTGCTGTCTCAGAGGGCTCTGTACAGGGGCCACCACATTGTGAGGGGAAAATATGGAGAGCAGGGAAACAAAGAAACAAAGCAGGCGGGTATGGCCCAAGTCTTGGAAAGAAGGTTGGGAGAGAAGGCTGGCATGTGAACTGGCTGGAAGTTCTGAGTTCCTGAACTACATTAGCAAAGGGACCACAGCCAAGCCAACAAAAAGACTGCTGCACTCTCAGACCTCCAGATTTGCACCAGCAGGCAGTGGCCTGCAAAAGCTGAACAGCCACCAAGGGGGCATATTCCTAGCACCCACTTCAGATTTGGCCAAGGAGGAAACTGAACACAGAGAGGCCCCTTCCCCAAGAGCAAGGCCAAGGGATACCAAGAGCATGAGCAAGGGCTCTCCTGAAGAGCAGAGCCACAGTCTACTCAAGGAAGCTTCTCTTCTGCTGGGGCAGGGGGCCTTCCCATTGCCTGCCACAGGATCCTAGTTCTGCTACAAACCAGGTGCTGCTGTGTGCATTTTCTCCTTCTCTTTTTCCAGCGAGAGTTTTAATTTCCAGAGGGGGTTTTTCTGTTCCCTGTCCTACCGTGGTATATTGAGTGTGAGTATGAGTGCAGGAGGGGAGGTAACTTGCCTTTTAGTTCACAGGTTGCAAGACCATCAGGAACCATGTTGGAACATGATGGAAAGAATCATATGTTACCCAGAGACCACGGACTGTCAGGCAGTGCATTTACTGGATGGGGCTTTGGTTTGTCTCCCTTGGGATGAAGCAAGTGTGTTCTGTGTGTAGAAATTAGGGCGTTTACTGATTCTTGGTGTTCAGAGGCACTGGCTCCAGCAAAGACGGCCAGCTGTCTGTGAACGTCCATTATTCTCTCCTTCCACTGTGTCAGAAGAATAGCTAAGCACATGGCTGTCCATCTACACGACTCTCCCCATCTTCATCTGCACCGTGAAGTAGCCACGTGAATTATTTCTTGCCAGTGGATATAAGCCTGCCTCGCACATACTCATTTCCTGTGAACTGAGACATGATGACCAAAAGACAGGCGCTATGCTGCAGACGGCCTTGCTGTCATGAGCCCCTCCTCCCCTCACTGATATGAAATAGCCACCCTGGAATGTTATGTGAAAAACAAACTTCATTTTTAAGCCACATTATTGTTGCCTAATTGTTGTTAGACCAGCTGAACCTTTCACTCTAGCTAATAATACATTCAGATACTCTACTAATTGAAGCCCAAACACTTCGCCTGATGTCTCACCCTAGTCCCGATAAAAAGAACAAAGTCACTCTGTCCGTTAGCTACTTGAGAGGTACGTTGATTCCGAAGTGACACTAACTTAACAGAACCCTACTCTGGTGAATCCAGTGATACCCAAGAGTTCTAAGTGACTAGGTGGTTCCCCTCAGCACAGGAAGGAATTAAGGCCCGGGAATGGGTTCCTTACTTAGCAGTGGCCCATCTTTGACATATATAGTTTTTAGAAAGGTTTTATAAATATCCACACATACATTTTCCTTAAAGATTTCACTGTATTTTATAGCTCCTGAATCAAATGAATACTCAGCCCAGCACCCTGAGAAGTATAGGAATGGCCGGGTAACATGACTGATTTCATTTTACAAATGACAGTGAGGTGATTACTACCAACGAGGCTGACTCAGCAGTTCTAAAGGATCTCCTCTAGACCTTTAGCCATATGAAGTGATTTCATGTGCCTTCCTATCCCTAAGGCAAAACAAAAAACAAAAAAACCAAATCTGTACATAGCCTGACCACAAGCTAATTGAAAATGAGATCCTTGTGCCTGGAAGCCCCTGGTCTACAGCTTTGAAACAGCATCACAGCAACCCTCTTTCTGGCCCCTAGTCACAGCTCCAAGAGCCAAAATAAACAGTAAGCTTTCACAATGCTGGCTCTCCTTGCTAGGCTCTGACTTCAATACCTCAGGCCTGGTTCAGTGAAGAGAAATAACCAAACATGAAGCAAACCAGAGCACAACAAGAAATGCACCACCCAGATCCCCCGAGGACAGGCAGGCCCAGAAAATTCAAGAGATGGGGACCTGAGAAGCAGTTTCAGGTTGAATCTTATGTGGCTAATGGTAGAACACACAGACTGAGAAATGCTAGGCAAATGCATGTGACCGTCGAGCCCCAAACATTAAACCTGGATCTCCTCCTTAAACAGGCTGGCAGCTGCACAGGGGATGCATTATGCCAGGGTGACAGTCAAAATGATCATTCATCTATGCTCCATTCTAATGGGAAATCAGCACAGAAAAGGAACCATGAACACATATCCTGGATTCAGATTCTCTGGTTTCAAATCCAGGCTCTGCCATTTAGTAGCTGGGTGATGCTGTACAAATTGCTTAAACTTCCTTCAGCCTCAATTTTCTCATCTATAAAATGGGAAACATAATAAGGACTGTGGTGAGGATTAAAGGAGTTTAACACAAGACTGTTACAAGCACATGGCAAACATTCAATAATAGGAAGCTATTATTTTTATAAATGGTTCTCTCAATACCACTGATGCCCATCCCATTTGTAGTCCAGGAAAACAAGGTAAAACTGCACATTTATTCCAGCTGAAAGATGACTGCTTAGGAACTCAGGGAGAGACCTGACAGAGAATGTAGGGCATGCTTTTAATGTCCTCTTGGTGAAGCAAAAGAAACAAATTCTTCAAATCGTCTCTTAGAAATTACTTCATGCTGATGACTTCTTTGGAAGGACAAAACACACATGAAATATACCAGATCGTAGGTTGCTTGTTGGAGTTCAGACTGATGATGGGAAAGGTTGTACATCATCGTGCGACCTTCCCATGGTCAGAAGAACTAATCAGCAACTCAGAACCCAAACTCCCCAGAACACTTAGGGTCACTACATCACCAGAATGAAAAACAGCGAGACCAGGGACTTGTGAAGTGCAGTTAACTGCCTCATGCCTAGCCTGCCAAAGCCTGTTGGTGCTTCATACACCTCATGAAAGGTGACCCAATGCACTTTCTCACTTCATATAGTACCCTTACAAAAACCAACCTGGAACAGATCTTGTAAATGAGCAACCTTCTCTATCTTCCTCAAATCCTCTCTCATTTCCCACCAGTGATGCCATTTCATGTTTATTTTAAGCACTTATAAGGTTACAGGATATGTGTCCTCAGAAATAGGAGCAAAATCAGGACTATCACTGTGATGGCTAATTTTAGGTGTCAACTTGATTGGGCTAAAGACTGCCCATGTATCTGGTAAAACATTATTCCCGAGTGTGCTTGTCAGGATGTTTCTGGAAGAAATTAGCATTTGAATTGGGAGACTGAGTAAAGAAAACTCACCCTTACCAATGTGGGAAGGCATCAACCAATCCATTGAGGACCCTGATAGAACAAAAAGGCAGAGGAGGGATGAATTCTCTCTTTTCTTGTGCTGCAACACCCATCTTCTACTGCCCTTGGACAGCAGAACTCCAGTCTCAGCCTTGGGACTCCAGACACATACCTGCACCCCTCCCAGGCTCTGAGGCCTTCAGCCTCAGACTGAGGGTTACACTGTCAGCTCCCCTTGCTCTCAGGCCTTCAGACTTGGACTGGATTGTAACACCAGCTTTACAGGGTCTCCAGCTTGCAGATGGCACATCATGGGACTTCTGATCTTCATAATTGCCTAAGCCAATTCTCATGATAAATCTCTTCTTATATATCTCTATATATCCTATTGATTCTGTTTCTCTGGAAAACTCTGACTATACAGTCATCAGCAAAAGTGGCTCCATAGTTAACCCAGGAAATGAAGCATGTAAAGTAATAACATATTCTAACAACAACTTGCAAGGGTACTGCTAAGCGGACTGACATGTTTCCCAACTCTCCTTGCAAAGACTAGCAAACATCCTCAGAAAGTAGTGACCGGGCCGGGTGTGGTGGCTCATGCCTGTGATCGCAGCACTTTGGGAGGCCGAGGTGGGCTAATCACCTGAGGTCAGGAGTTCAAGACCACCCTGGCCAACATGGTAAAACCCCATCTCTACTAAAACTACAAAAATTAGCCAGGCATAGTGGTGGGCACTTGTAATCCCAGCTACTTGGGAGACTGAGACAGGAGAATCGCTTGAGCCTGAGAGGCAGAGGTTGCAGTGAGCCAAGATCATGCCACTGCACTCCAGCCTGGGTGACAGAGCGAGACTCCATCTCAAAAAAGAAAAAAAAGTAGTAACCGGTATGAGCTGCTCCATGCCCTGGCCCCTGGCCACCATGCCCCTCAGCAGCTCTCCAAAGGCTCCAGTGTTGCTCACCAGACCAGGATACACTGGGCTTTGGTCCTGGGTTACCTCTACAGGGCAGTCCTCTTCCAGCTGTCCCTTTACAGCTTGTATGCCAGCTCCCTTCTTCAGCCGCCTCTACTTCTCTGAAGCGGATCATACGTTGATACCATTTTCCTCTCCTAGGTGGGAGGATGGGGCAGGATGGGGGTGGGGCAGGATGGAGGTGGGGGGAATCATCCCCTGAGACATACAAGGGGTTTTTCCTTTGGTTCCCTTTACCATTCCTAGACTAGCAGGCTCCTCCCCACTGGGATTTGGCTGCCTAGTTTCTAGACAATGGGCACTGCTGTACCTTTCAAAACTTGCCACCTGCTTGCCCCACTTCCTAGCAATGGAACCTGACTAATTCACCTTTAAAGCAGCTCCACAGTACTTGGTAGAGCATAAAAAATGGATTGAGAGAATATTCTTCTTTTAGAAATAGCCCATCAGTTATTAGATAACTTGTTCTCTTCCTTCGATAACTATTTATAGCATATTATTTGGATTCTCAAATCAGTTATACTCCCCCAATATCTTGAATTGTTCCTTGCCTGGAGTGAATTCAGGGCAGATTCATTGACTGAAGCAGTTGAACCATTAGCATTCTCAGCGTGTCTCAACAGTGCCGTAAGGGGGAGAAAGCTGCTTGGATTTGGAGGACGAGTGTTAGTCTTCTGGAAACAACCTGACAGTAAAGAACAGCAATCTGCCAAACCTGCTTGATAGAAATATCCTCACTTCTTTTGTTGTAAATCTATATTTGTCGTGTCACCTTTTGGCCTATGATATGGTTTTCTGAAAAGAGTTACTCACCAGAAAGGATTTTCCTAAGCAAACGGCTACTGTTGCTTTATCCCCATGGTGAATGCAGTAGTACCCCCTTATCCACAAGGGACACACAAATTCCATGACCCTCAGGAGATGCCTGAAATCTCCAATAGTAACAAACTCTCTATATACAATATTTTTTCTTTCTTTCTTTCCTTTTTTTTTGAGACGGGGTCTTACTCTGTTGCTGAGGCTGGAGTGCAATGGTGTGATCTCAGCTCACTGCAACCTCCACCTCCCGGGTTAAAGTGATTCTCCTGCCTCAGCCTCCCCAGGTAGCTGGAATTACAGGCACTTGCCACAATGCCCAGCTAATTTTTGTATTTTGAGTAGAGATGGGGTTTCACCATATTGGCCAGGCTGGTCTCAAACTTCTGACCTCAAGTGATCCACCCGCCTTGGCTTCCCAAAGTGCTGGGATTACAGGTGTGGGCCACTGCACTCAGCCACGATGTTTTTTCTACACATACATGCACATGATAAAGTTTAATTTATAAATTAGTCACAGTAAGAGAGTGACAATAATAAAATAGAACAATTATAATAATATGCTGTAATAAAAGCTCAGCTAGTGCTCGACTTATGACCATGGTCGGGACCGCGGACCGGTCGTAACATGATTTGGTCGTAAGCTGAGTAGGCTATGTGTACAGTTGAAATGGTGCACGCAGAGATGGTAGTGCAGCCGGAAGTTGGTCCGCACTGTTGTACGCCCAGCTGGGCAACGTTTGCGCTGCCAGACGCGGAGCAGTCGTGGCTAGCGATTGTGGTCGTAAAGTTGAATGGTCGTAAGTTGCATAGGTGGTAAGTCAATCAATACATGTATATGAATGTGCTCCTCCCTGTCTATTTCAAAATATCTGCATATCTTTGGACCTCAGTTGACTATGAGTAACTGAAACTGTGGAAAGTGAAACCGCTGATAAGGGGATCTACTGTACATTTCTATTCTGGTTTAGAAAACAGTGTTATAAATTTGTCATTGAGAGGCGGTCTGCAGTTTGTGCATCTTCCGACAAATGATGAAAGAAACCTGTCACACTGAAGGCTTAGACAGTGGACCCGGGTAGATCGGTCATAGGGATTTTTGTTATCTTTATATCACCTGGACTTGTGAATTATATTGACATGCAACTGAAAATGGGAAAGTAAACGAAACATCAGCAAAACGTCACCACAGCTTTCACTAATAACACTTTAAGCCATCAGAGAAATCAGATACCACCGGTGCTGTTCAGTTGAAGTCATACAGAGACTACACTACTGCACAAACCAGAATAAGGGTGAAAGTGTCCTACCCATCTGTATTAGTTTTCATGCTGTTTTAAAAAAAAAGAAATAAAATTAAAAAAAAAAAAATGGAGAGAGATCCAAGATGGCTGATCCCTAGCAGCTCGGGATTGCAGCTCCCACTGAAAGCACAGAGAACGAGAGGACGCCACACTTTCAGATCAATTTTTGTTGCTCACGCACCAGGAGATTCCCAGCGGAGGAGCCCCACGGGT
This sequence comes from Sapajus apella, assembly GCF_009761245.1. NCBI lineage: Eukaryota > Metazoa > Chordata > Mammalia > Primates > Cebidae > Sapajus > Sapajus apella. Next base: position 15,321,285 of record NW_022436985.1, on the reverse strand, counting down.
CGCCAGCACGACTCTTGTGGCCAGCAAGGCGGTTTTGCCGCTGCCTTGGTGCGGCGGTTCTCAGTGCAGTCAGAAAAGCACCATCAATCTTAAAGCCGCTATTGTGGCCGGTGCAGTGGGTTGCTCAGATTTTAGCGCCGGGAATCAACAAGTTGGACGTCCATTCAGAAACCCAACTATAAAGACGGTAATTATAAAGACCACAGATGGATAAATTTATAACAAAGGGAAGAAACCAGCCTAAAAAGGCTGAGAATACCCAAAATCAGAACGCTTCTACAGGGGATCACAGTTCCTCATCAGCAACGGAACAAGGTCTGATGGAGAAAGAGTGTGTTCCATTAGCAGAAGCAGGCTTTAAAAAGTGGATGATAAGAAACTTCTGGGAATTAAAAGAACTTGTTCTAACCCAATGCAAAGAAACTAAGAACTTTGAAAAAAAGGTTAGAGGAAATGTTAACAATAACACACAATTTAGAGAGGAATATAAGTGAATTAATGGAGCTGAAAAAACACGAGAACTTTGTGAACTATGCACAAGTTTTAACAGCTGAATTGATCAAGCAGAAGAAAAGATATCAGAGGTCGAAGACCAACTTAATGAAATAAAACAAAAAGACAAGATTAGAGAAAAAAGGATAAAAAAAAGAATGAGCAAAGTCTCCAAGAAATATGGGACTATGTGAAAAGACCTAATCTACGTTTGATAGGTGTACCTGAATGTGACGAAGAGAATCAATCCAAGCTGGAAAATACGCTTCAGGAAAACTTTCCCAACCTAGCAAGGCAGGACAATATTCAACTCCAGGTAATACAGAGAACACCACAAAGATATTCCTCAAGAAGACCAACCTCAAGGCACATAATCGCCAGATTCACCAGGGTTGAAATGAAAGAGAAAATACTGAGGGCAGCCAGAGAGAAAGGTCAGGTTACCCATAAAGGGAAGCCTATCAGACTCACAGCAGATCTCTCAGCAGAAACCCTACAAGACAAAAGAGAGTGGGGGCCAATATTCAACATCCTTAAAGAAAAGAACTTTCAACCTAGAATTTTACATCCAGGCAAACTAAGCTTCATAAGCGAAGGAAAAATAAAATCTTTTGTGAACAAGCAAGCACTCAGAGATTTCATCACCACCAGGCCTGCTTTATAAGAGCTTCTGAAAGAACCACTACAAATAGAAAGGAACAACCAGTATCAGCCTTTCTAAAAAATACCAAAAAATAAAGAACATCAACATAATTAAGAACTTGCATCAACTAATGGGCAAAACAGCCAGCTAACATTAAATGGCAGTATCAAACTCACATATACTATTAATTCTAAATTTAAATCGACTAAATTCCCCAATCCAAAGACACAGACAGGCAAAAAAAAGCCAAGACCCATTGGTATGCTACATCCAGATCCATCTCACATGCAAGGATACACAAAGATTCAAAACAAAGGGATGGAGAAAAATTTACCAACCAAATGGAGAGCAAAAATAAAAAAATAGAAAGCAGGAGTTGCAATTTTTGCTGATAAAATAGACTTTAAAGCAACAAAGATCAAAAGAAGCAAAGAAGGATATTACATAATGATAAAAGGATGAATGCAACAAGAAGAGCTGAAGATCCTAAATATATACGCACCCAATACAGGAATACCCAGATATATAAAACTTATAAAGAGACTTGGACTCCCACACAATAATAGTGGGAGACTTCAACATCAATATTAGACAGATCAGTGAGACAGAAAGTTAACCTCGATATCCAGGACTTGAACTCAGATCCGGAACAAGTAGACTTAATTAACATTTATAGAACTCTCCACTTTAAATATACAAAATATACACTCTTATCAGTACCACATCACACCTATTTACAGGTTTAAATGAAATATTGGTTGGCTGCTTGTTAATTATTTTCTTCCCTCATTTTTTTTTATGTCTCTATTATTAAACACAATTACAGGCATACCCATTTTTAGACTGCAATCTAGCCCGGGGAATAAAGCAACACCCCTGTTCTCTCTCCCTCTTCCTCTTCCTCTTTCTTCCTCTCCTTCATTCTTTTTTTCTTTTTCTTTTTTTTTTTATTCTTTCTCTTTCTTCCTCTGAAAAATAAAATAAAATAAAATAAAATACAAAAGCATCACAGCCGGGTGGGGTGGCTCATACCTGTAATCCTAGCACTTTGGGAGGCCAAGGCGGGCAGATCATGAGGTCAAGAGATCAAGACCATCCCGGCCAACATGGTGAAACCCCGTCTCTACTAAAAATATTTAAAAAATAGCTGGGTGTGGTGGCCCATGCCTGTAATCCCAGCTACTCGGGAAGCTGAGGCAGGAGAATCACTTAAACCTGGGAGGTGGAGGTTGCAATGAGCTGAGATCATACCACTGAGCCTTGCGACACAGCAAGGCTCCATCTCAAAAAATAAAATAAAATAAAAATAAAAAGCATCTCACCCCACAACTTGTACCCATTTCAGAGTCAACCTTAAGAGAACTCTGTCTGGACATGAGATAAGAGTCCTCTAAACTCTATGTCCAAAGAAGCTTCCCAGGTCCCCTCTGGAGTTTTAGAGGCCAGGGGTTCACAGCACTATCACTGGGGTCTGGGATGGAGAATCTTATGAAAACCCCAAAGTCAAGCCATTGACTTCCCCCTGAAACAGGCTCTACTATTTGTGTTCCCCAATATCAGACACTTACTTATAAAAAAAAAGAAAAAAAAAAAAAAGGAAAGTAAAAATGCCCAGTAGTGCCATGCCCAAAACAGTTAACTGTTAATAGTTCAATATACATCCTCCCAGGTTCCTCCCCACATATGTGTGAAATTTTTTACTTAACCATGCAACGTGGACACCTTTCTATGTCAGCACCCACAGGTGTCCTCCCGATCTTGCTCCCCAAATCTGCTTTGTCTGCAGTCTGCCCTGCTCCATGAATGGTGGCTCCATCCTTCTTCCTTCTCAGGCCAAAAGCCTTGGGATCATCTTAGATACCGCAGTTTCTCCCACACCGCACATTCAATGTGCCCAGGATCCTGAGCCAAAATAAGAGGTCGAACTGAACCACTCCTTCCTACAGCAGCCAGGCAGATGCTATTACAACACCGATCAGATCATGTCATCCTTTAGCTCAATAACCTGTAAAGGCTGGACACGGTGGTTCATGCCTGTTATCCCAGCACGGAGGTAGGTGGATTGCTTAAGGCAAGACCAACACCAGCCTAGGCAACATCACAAGATTCCATTTGTGCAAAGAAACTAAAAAATTAGCCCAGTGTGGTGGCAGGTGCCTGGCGTCCTATCTACTCAGAAAGAGCCCTGAGCCCAGGAAATTAAGGTTACAATGAGCACTACGATCGTACCACTGCACTGCAGCCTGGGTGGCAAAGTGAGACCCTATCTCTAAAAATAATAAACAAAACACACACAAAAACTGGCTAAGCCCCTACCTACCTCAGAGCACCTGTCCCTTCCTCTCTGACTTTACCCACTACTCGCCCCTGGCTCCAACTGTTCCGGTCTCCTTGCATTCCTCCAACACACCAGACACCTCCCTGCACAGGCCACACCTGTGTGGTACCGTCCCCTGCAGTGCTCTTCCTGCCAGTAAGACACATGGCTGCTCCCTCACAAGTCTTGGCCAAAACGGTACCTTCTTGACGAGGCCTTTCCTGAGCATCCCATTGACAATCCCCTCACCCCTAGAATTCCCTGTGCCACCCTGCTGTTTTTCTCCATAGCATCTAGTATTACGTTGTATCTATTTCACTCCCAGACTTTCTTCTTTCACTAATTGCAAGCTCCATGAGAGTAGGGATTTTTACCTTTTGCTCCTTGCTCTATTCCCAGTCTCTAAAACAAGACCTCACCCATAGCACTGCCCAATAAATATCTGGTGAAGAATAAACAAAAGGCACTGTGCTACGAAATGGAAAATATAAGATTGAAAAAAACAAACAAAAGCAGAAGCCTTGGCTAAGAGAACAGAAATGTGAACAAATGACTACAGCATGCGGAACAGCCTGAAAATTGCCATACACACATAGAAGATGAATTCTTACGTCCACACCACGGCACGAGTGATTAATTCTGACCATGGGGGTTAGAACAGGGTCCATGGAGAAGGTAGCATTTGAGCTGGGCCTTGAGTGGTAAACAGAATTGTAAGATGCTGAAAGGGAGTGGAAGACTATCAGCAAGAGTAACTAGGTGGAAAGGAAACGCAAAATGTCTGTGGAGAAGAGTCGGTGACGCGGAGGGGCTGACACACAGGGTAACTGGTTGAGGAGAAGTGACATGGGAGATGAGGCTGGAGAGGCATTCACAGCCAGACTGTGTGGGGCCAGGAAAGAATGCTCAGGAGCGGGACTGAAGGGGGCCATGCTTGGGCAATGGGCAGCACTGATGTCCTAGTGATAAGGTGAAGGTGATGCTTAGAGGATTAAATTTGCTTTTTGGGCTGGGTGCAGTGGCTCATGCCTGTAATACCAGCATTTGGGGAGGCTGAGGTGGGAGAACTGCTTGAGCTTGGGAGGTCAAGGCTGCAGTGAGCCGTGATTGCACCACTGCACTCCAGCCTGGGCAACAGAGCGAGACCTTAACTTAAAAAAAAAAAAAAAAAAAAATTTGCTCTTTGTTTATGGTATTCTCCAAAACCATAAAAAATTACGAGGTAGAGAAACGGGTTAGGAGGCTACAGGACTCCCATATTCTAACCGCAGCTCCCTGCCTTGGGCCAGTCCTGGCTATCTCACCAAAAGCCACAAGCGACCAAGGTGAAACAACGTGGAGAGACGAAAACACTAGATACTTTTGAAATGGCTTTGACAAGATGGGAGAAAGCTCCAATAAGACACCGCAGAACACATTCTGGCCATCAGGTGGGGTAAATAGCCCTGGCAATTTTATTTCCTGCTGAGTTATGTAAAATTACAAAGGAAAAGAGATGCTTGTAGATTTTTTGGGGGTACAAAAGAAGTTCAGCATCTTAATGCATGAAATCAAATGTTGTACTTCCCTGAAAGGCATCAGGTAACATGATGGATGGTCTTTAGATTCTGCATAATGATAAAAGAATAAAAGGAAAGAGAGACGCTAAAGAAAAAACTATTTAATGGCACTTGTTAAAGCACAGTAAGGCTGACTTTCTTCAGGACCATGGAGACAGGTATGGGGACATCTGCAAGGCGATTTGCAGTTAGAAAGAGATTGGGATCAACTCCAAATACACCACTGGCAAGTGGGAATCTATAGCCAAGGAGCTGGACAGTGGACAGAAAATTACTAAGAGGAAATATCAGGGGTAAGAGGGGATTCTGGCTAAACCAACCTAATGAGATTCTTGCCGAAGACACCAGCGTGATTAGATGTCACCTAGGGGATGGTGGAGAACAGAAACTTGACAGATATGGAGAGTGATCAGGTATTGAAGGCTGGGGGCAGGGGGGTGTTTTGCTAATACTGGATTTTATAAGGCATTCACAGGTGGGCCCAGTAGAAGGTTCAAAAGCCCTGACTAAAGTTTACTCACTTGAATAATCTTTGTCACAGAGTAGGGTCCAAATGATATGGCTTTGATGAGTGGAGGAACACCAGAGTTCTTGGTCCTCCTGCTGGCTTAGATAAAATGACACGGACACACGTGGAGTGGTTTTTGAGGAGCAGAGAGTTTAATAGGCAAGAAAGGAAAGAGAAAGGCAGGAGGAAGAGGCTCCCCCTTACAGAGACAGAACGAGGGGGGTTCCAAAACCGAAAGAGGAAGTCCCCACTTGCCACGGATATCAGCCAGGTAAATATACAGAGACTGGAGGAGGCTATGTTTGATTTGCATAGGGCTCAGGGGATTGGTTTGACTAGGCATGTCATTTAGGTAGCCGGTGAGAAAGCTGGCCCTCTCACCCTAGCCTTTTATTTTATTTATTATTATTATTATTATTATTATTTATTTTATTTTTTTTTTTGAGACAGAGTTTCACTCATGTTACCTAGGCTGGAGTGCAATGGCACGATCTGGGCTCACCACAACCTCTGCCTCCTGGGTTCAGGCAGTTCTCCTGCCTCAGCCTCCTGAGTAGCTGGGATTACAGGCACACACCACCATGCCCAGCTAATTTTTTGTATTTTTAGTAGAGACGGGGTTTCACCATGTTGACCAGGATGGTCTTGATCTCTTGACCTCGTGATCCACCCGCCTCGGCATCCCAAAGTGCTGGGATTACAGGCTTGAGCCGCCGCATGGCAACACATTCTACACACGTGGGGATACATGGGGGCGGCCATGTTTTGAGGCACATGTCGGGCAAGGGCAGGAAGGCCCAGGAATCGCCCTGTGGGGTGGACCCAGTTCCTAATGGCCTACATTAGCATATCAAAGGTTGGTGGCCTGGCTCTAACAGCCCGGGGCCTTACAAGAAACTTTTCCAGAGATGCTTTAAAAAACGAAAACTTCCAAGGGCCTCTTTTCCTACTTGCCTAAAATAATTTCTTCATAACTTCTACAACACAAATAACAAATAACTATTTTTTTTTAAATAACTCAAGCTGGAGTGCAGTGGCGTGATCTCAGTTCACTGTAACCTCCATCTCCTGGGTTCAAGCGATTCTCCTGCCTGAGCCTCCTGAGTAGTTGTGATTACAGGCGCCTGACACCACGCCTGGCTAATTTTTATATTTTTAGTGGAGATGGATTTCACCATGTTGCCCAGACTGGTCTCGAACTCGTGACCCCAGGTGATCTGCCCGCCTTAGTCACCCAAAGTGCTAGGATTACAGGTGTAAGCACCCACACCCAGCCTCAAATAACCTACTTTATTAAAACACAACAACTAAAAACATGACTGTAATTCAAAATTAGGTTACAGAATCTAAGGTTATCTCAGAAGTATTTTATATTGGATTTGTGTGTTGGAAAAAAAATCTGCTTTTTCTTTTTCCAAAAGCGTTCATTGTGCTTTTAGGTAGACATATCTAAAAAGAGAGACGTGTGTCTTGGGACCCCCACATTTCATTATTTAGCTGTGAATGACTACCCATTTCTTTTAAATCGCAAATTACTTGCAGCTTTCTTTAGTCTCTGCAGAAAATTACTCAAGTAATTGTCTTTATTATGTCTTTCCTTCTTATATAACCACTGAAAAAGAAGATTTTCATTCACTTGACAAATATTTACCCAGTGCCTTCCCTGGGTCAGGTATTGTGTTGGGTAGTGGGAAGGTACCATCATGAAAAAGGCAGACTCTGACCTCAAGGCATCTAGAGGAGGAGACAGCCACGATTACATAATCATGAACGCAAACGTCATAACTTTGATAATGCAAACAAGTTCTGCAAAGCCCAAAGTAACGCAAGCATAATCCCACCTGAGGAAGCTGGGACAGATGAATAGAGGTGCTGACATTAAGATGGTCTGGTAGGAACTGACCAGGCTGATAAAGCTAGACAGGCATCCTGGGTAAGGAACTGCTCAAACAAAGCCACTGAAACACTGTGTGACTGCAAACCAAATGAGAAGGATTTTTACCAATGAGGAGGATTACAGCATGGCTATAGTACTCGGGGAGCAGGAACCTATTGCAATGTTCTCAGAGAGAGACACAGGTATACTGAACCAAGCATTGTGAAATCGATGAATTCAAGAAATATTTTGGAGGTAGGAGGCAACAATAGAAAGAATGCTTGAGGCATTTCATTCTTGCAAACACAGCTGAGACAGAGCCGGCACTACACACCTTTCAATGAATAGAAACTTTACTATTTACTCTGCTAGGGAATGTATGTGTCTGGAATAAAGTCAGGTGGGGCTTGGTAAAGAAGAAAAAAATTGTTGCACTGACAGGATCTGTAGATTTTGTTTTAAAAGATAGATATGTAAATGAAAATACATTCTGAGGATCCGATCAATGATGAAACTGAATAATAAAACCAGAAGGGACTGTATTTTTCCAAAGTCTAGTTCAGTGATTTTTCTCCACTTCAAGTGGCCACAAACCAGAAAATCTAATTAACGATGGGAGTTGGGAGGGATGAGAGTGAAGATTTACAGGAGATAAAGATTCATGTAAACTCGATAATCAGGGTAAAGAAAGGGAGCTAGAATAGCTCTTTAATTAAAAGATAACATTCCATTCTTTGTTTTTTATTGTTTAACAAAGATGGAAAGACATCTAGCATTTTCTCTCAGGCAGAAAAATGCTCAACAGCTTCTGAATACTGTTATGAAATGACACCCACGGCTGTGGATAGACATTAGTCTGGTTTTCCAAGCCCCCACAAGACAAGTATCTAAATTGCCCCACAGGGAGTCCATATGATCACATGCATGTAGCCTCATGAGTGGGCAGGTTGGCTCTGGTTTGCTCGCTGGGTTCTAAAACTGTCCTTGCCCAAGGCCTGGTAAAACAGGTAGTGGAGAAAAGCTGCAAAGCCCATTTTTTAGGCAAAAGAAAAATAACCTTTTGTTTTGTTTTTCAGGAAGGGTTTTGCTCTGTCACGCAGGCTGGACTGCGGTGGCATGATCATGGCTCACAGCAGCCTCGACCTCCTGGACTCAAGCGATTCTCCCACCTCATTCTCCGTAATAGCTGGGACTCCAGGTGTACTCCACCATACCTGACTAATTTTTGTATTTTTAGTAGAGATGGGGTTTTACCACGAAACCCAGGCTGGTCTCGAACTCATGGGCTCAAGCAATCCTCCCACCTTGGCCTCCCAAAGTACTAGGATCACAGGTGTGAGCCACTGCGCCCAGCCAAGATAAAACACTTTGATAGGAAAGTACAGGAAAACATTTTGGGGTTGTGGATGAGATGAGGACAACTACATTTGAATCCAAAGAAGGTATAGAACAAGTAGAGCACACTGCCTCTGGTAATCAGCGCTAGATCCTATCTGTTCGATTGGCTGGGTACTTTGAATGGTCAAACGTATCATTTGGCCTTTGGAATCAGCCTGCCTAAAAAATTATTTCCTAGGGAGTTAATGACAATGACGATAATAATGATGATGAAACTGATGATGGCAATGATGCTGATGGGATACTGGCAGCAGTTAATATGCCCTGTGCCAAGTACTTTACATGGATTCTCTTATTAATCCCTCACAGCACCTTTGTAAGGTAGAGACTACTCTTACTGCCAGCTTACCAATGAAAATATAAAGGCCTACAGAGGCTTAACAGCTTGCTCAGGGTCACACAGCTAGTAAGTGGTTGAATCCAAGCTCCTGAGCTATTATCACTATGACTAAACTTTAGTATCCTTTAGGACACTCGCTACTTACAAAAACCTCTCAATTAATTATAATGCTTACATGATGTTCTAATTAATTAAAACTAGATGCCTTTGCTTTTGATCCTTACTGATAGTCTCTCCAAAGTCTATCCTACCTCAGTAAAGACTGCATACTGTGCCTTTCACTGGTGACTGAAGGTCTTCAGTTAATTATTTTGTCTCCCCTGGGATGTTTTCCCCATGTAATTCTTACCCGTCTTTCCAGAACTGATGCCACTGTCAGCCAATCTAGGAAAGGTTTCCCTCACCACCCAGACCATATTGGGTTTTTTTGTGTTTTTTTTTTTTTTTTTTTTTTTTTTTGGCAAATAATTGCCCATATCTCCTATTTTACTTCAGAGAGTAAACCTCAGGTATTTCAGCTTCAGACATGTAGGTATTGTGGTGGCTTTGTACTGTGTCACCTTGGCTCACCTGACCTGGGTTTCCCGGAGTTTCCTTACCTGTGTGTTTCTGGTGAGAATGGGCACAGGAGACATTTTCACACGTGATTTGGAGGTGAAAGCACGGCAGCAGCCATTTAAAAAGCTTCTTCCATTTTATTTTGGAATAATTTTATTTATTTATTTAGTTAGTTAGTTAGTTAGTTAGTTAGTTCGTTAGTTTTTGGAGATGGAGTCTCCCTCTGTCTCCAGGCTGGAGTGCAGTGACGCCATCTCGGCTCACTGCAACCTTCGCCTTCCGGGCTCAAGCGATTCTCCTGCCTCAGCCTCCCAAGTAGCTGGGACTACAGGGACGTGCCACCATGGCCAGCTAATTTTTGTATTTTTTAGTAGAGACGAAGTTTCACCATGTTAGCCAGGATGGTCTAGATCTCTTGACCTCGTGATCCGCCCACCTCGGCCTCCCAAAGTGCTGGGATTACAGGCTTGAGTCACCATGCCTGGCCTATTTTGGAATAATTTTAGATGTACAGAACCATTCCGTTCTTTTTGTTTTTTGTCTTTTGTTTTTTCTTTTTTATTGATAAAGCTTATAATTCTCAAGAACCATTCTGTTCTTATGCTCTGAGGATCAGGGCAGGTGCTTTTGCAGCTCTCATACGTCCTTGTTTTTCTGAGGCTCCCCCACTTGGTGTGGGGCATCTGCTGGGCCTGCTGCTGCTCCCCCTTCCCCTAGATGCTTCTTGGGCTTCTCTGACTGCTGGCTGGGTCAGGAGTGTGTTTAGCTCCATGATGAAAGGTACCCTCTTTCTGCAGGACACTCACAGCATCAATAGGTTGAAGAGGGCTGATCAGGTTCCGGTGTCCTTGTGGGTCCAGGTTGATGCTCATGAGTTCCAGCTGAGCCTGTGGTGGGTCACTTCCCTGTGCTCTCCTCCACGCTTCCTTCACATCCATCTTTCCCTTCCCAACTCTCTGCCCAGTGGACTTCTAGCTCCAGCATCAGAAGTGAAGAAAACAGCTTCACACAGTTTAACCAGCTCTACAATTAAGTAAGCTCAAATCCCTATAAACTGTGTGTGTATCCATCATGGTTTTACTTATCTTTCAACCCTGACTGACAGATATAAAGGGGTTGAAAACTTGAATCCAACGAAAACATTACCTTTGCATGGTAAGGTCTCATTTTGGTAATTTATTCATATCCAGAAGTCAGGTTCAAGGAAAAAAGAAAGGCAAGGAGGGAGTGAAAAGGGGATATGGGAGCAGGAAAAATAAAAGTAATTTGTGATAACATAATATATGTCCACTTTGCACAGGCACCAGGCCTGGTGCTAGAAATACAAAGATTAATAATAACCTTTGACTTCATAATCCAAGGGGGGAGAAGGACTGTTAAAGAGCTAACTATAATAGAATAAGTGCTATATAATTGGCATGAATAAAGTACTATGGGAACACGTAGGAGAAAGTCATTAGTTCTAACTGAGAAGATAGAACTAACAGGGAAGGCCCTGCAGGTGAAGCAGCATTGAAGCTGGGCCATGAAGAACGAGTAGTTCACCAGTACAGAGGCTCTCAAACTTTAGCAGACATCAAAATCACCTGCACGGGCTGTTACAATAGAAATTGCTGGGCCCCACCTCTGAAGTTCTGGCCCAGTAGGTCCCAGGTGGGACTTGAGAATTTGTATTTCTACACAGCTTGCAGGTGATGCTGATGTGCTCCTGGCCTGGGGACCACACTTTGAGAACCACAGCTCTAGTGAAGAAAGGTGGGGATGAAGATGGCACATGTTCCAAACAGAGCAGGGGCAAACAAAGAGAGGCACAGAAACTCACTGGAAATGTATTTCCCCTGCCCACAGTCCTCTCTCTCATTCTCCTCTCTCTCTTACTATTTTTAGTGACTTTTCCTTGCCCTCTTTACCCACTGTCTTAGATAGATCAAGTTTTATGGTGTCTTTGAGGCACAAAAGTGGAGAGGTGCAGAAGGCAGGAGGCAACCGGGGTCTTGAGTTCAGGCAAGTGGTCAGGCTGGACATGTTGATTTGGGAGTCTACGCAGAGTGGTAATAGAGGGAGCATGAAAGCAGGGGGCAGTCAGCACACATGGAGAGTGTGTGAAGGGACAGAGGAGCCAGCAGGAGGGCAGGGGAGGAGGGCACAGAGCACAGGAGAGTCAAAGACAGAGGAGCACCAGCAGTGGGAGGACAAAGGGGATGCTGCCAAGGAAGGGGAGTGAGAATGATCAGAGAGAGCAGAAGCACAAGAGAGAGTTGTTTTTTGTCTTCCTTCCTTTTTTCCATCCTTCCCTCCCTCCCTCTCTCCTTCCTTGCTTCTTTTCTTATCTCTTTTCTTTTTTTTTTTGAGACACAGTCTTGCTTAGCTGCCTAGGCTGGCGAACAGTAGCACAATCACAGCTCACTCCAGTCTTGACTTCCTGGGCTCAAGCAATCCTCCCATCTCAGCCTCCCAAATAGCTGGGACCACAGGCACATGCCACCATGTTTGGCTTTTTGACATTTTCTAGAGATGGGGTCTCACTATGCTGCCCAGGTTGTCTCAAATTCCTGGGCTCAAGCAATTCTCCTGTCTTGGCCTCCCCAAGTGCCGCGATTACAGGTATGAGCCACCATGCCCACTTATGAGAGTTTTGTTATAGAGGCCAAGGAGTGGTCAACTGTCTCAAATGCTGGAGGTGAGGGCTGCAGAGAGCCAAGGGACTGGCTAGTGAGTAGATCAGTGATGGCCTTTATCAGAGAAGTTTCAGCAGGACTGTGGAGTCAGACATCTCACTGCAATGATGTAAGATGAAAGGGAGCTGGGGAAGTAGAGAAAATGAATGCAGGTTACTTTCAAGAGAAGTGTGGCTGTGAAAGAAAGGAAAGACGTGCAGGCATGAGTCAAGGGAGACCTACCTAAAAATTAAGAGAGAAATATCCTTTTCAAAAAATAGAGATTTGAGTATATTTTATGGTCAATAGGAAAGTAGAGGCTGAAAGTATGGAGAGAGGGAAGGAATGCACAGGGCTCCATGTGCTGCAGAATTCAGAGAAGGGGCTCTCAGCCCAAGAGGGGAGCTCCAGGAAGCAGGAAAGTGAAAGGCTTGGATCATGCCTGATAACCTCCATTTCTTCCATGAAACTAAAAGGAAAAGATAACGAGAGAGAGAGAGAGAGAGAGAGGGAATGTGTGCTAGAGGGAAGGCAAAGGAGGGATGGAGAAAGCAGGAGAGAAAGAGAGAGAAGGTAATGGGAAATACAAGGGAGTGAAGAGAGAGGAATTTGGAGTAATCACTGAGGTGTGAGGAGGGTGAACAGACTCATAAAAACCATCCTGGGCCGGGCGCGGTGGCTCAAGCCTGTAATCCCAGCACTTTGGGAGGCCGAGGCAGGTGGATCACGAGGTCAAGAGATCGAGACCATCCTGGTCAACACAGTGAAACCCCATCTCTATTAAAAATACAAAAAATTAGCTGGGCATGGTGGTGTGTGCCTGTAATCCCAGCTACTCAGGAGGCTGAGGCAGGAGAATTGCCTGAACCCAGGAGGCGGAGGTTGCGGTGAGCCGAGATCGCGCCATTGCAGTCCAGCCTGGGTAACAAGAGTGAAACTCCGTCTCAAAAAAAAAAACAAAAACCATCCTGTTTCACACCAAAGGCCTAAATTTGCCTGGAGTTCCTAAGTTTGTCTTCACAGAGTTTTTCTCCAGGAGTGATCAGCAGCCAATATACAATGGCATAAAAGGCAGATGGCTATATGAATCCATTCTTGCACTGCTTTAAAGAAATACCAGAGACTGGGTAATTTATAAAGAAATGAGGTTTTATTGACTCATACTTCTGCAGGCTGTACAGGAAGCATAGCAGCTTCTGGGGAGGCCTCAGGAAACTTACAATCATGGTGGAAGGCAAAGGGGAAGCAAGCACATCTTACATGGCTGGAGCAGGAGAGAGAGTGAAGGGGGAGGTAACACACACTTTTAAACAACCAGATCTCATGGGAACTCTAACATAAGGCAGCACTAGGAAGATGGTGCTAAACCATTAGAAACAACCCCCATGATCCAGTCACCTCCCACCAGGCCCCACCTCCAACACTAGGGATTACATTTTGACATGAGACTTGGGTGAGGACCCAGATCCAAACTATATCAATGGTTAATGGAGCCAAAGCAGGGCAGATACAGCAGAATAAAAAGAAGCAGAGATGAAGACTTACTAAGGAGTAAAGCTCCAGTAACTAAGACAGGAATAGCAAGAGGAAAATTAAGATGCCTGAGGAAACCCAAGTCTGGATGAGCTGCACTGAGATGCCTTTAAGACATTCAGGATAGAAGTACAAGGATAGAAATGTAACCCATAGTTCAGAAGAGGTTAATGACAGGTTTGGAAGTCAGCTGCATAGAGGTGCTGATTCAAGCCAAGGTCGCTGTTGCAATAACCCAGGTGAATTATATGTAGAATGAGAAGAAAGGATGAAGCCAAGGAGAGCACTCATGTTTAGGGGGCAATGGAAGAAGTGAGGCTAAAAAAATGGTCATGAAAGGGCCGATTCATGGTGGCTTATGCCTGTAATACCAGCACTCTGGGAGTCTGAGGCAGGTGGATCACCTGAGATGAAGAGTTCAAGACCAGCCTGGCCAACATGGAGAAACTCTGTCTCTACTAAAAATACAAAAAATTAGCTGGGTGTGGTGGTATGCACCTGTAATCCCAGCTACTTGGGAGGCTGAGGTAGGAGAATTGCTTGAACCTGGGAGACGGAGGTTGTAATGAGCCAAGATTGCGCCATTGTACTCTAGCCTGGGTGACAGAGCAAAACTCTGTCTCAAAAAAAAAAAAAGGGTCATGGAAATACAGAAAAGTGAGGAAAGAATATTGTCATGAAAGCCAAGGAGAAAAGGTGCAAGACAAGAGGTGGTCAACAATGCCAAATGTCCTTAGAGTTCAACCAGGACAAGCGCTGAGAGGAGTCCACTGGAGTCACAATTCAGAGCTCACTGGTGACATTGGCATGAAAGGTTTTCATAGAGCACTGGGTCAGAAACCAGGTTACAATTAAGTTGAGAAAGGGATGGGAGGAACTCTGGCTATAAACAACAGATGGAGCAGTAGTTCAAAGAACAGTCAGAATCAATGAAAGACTTTGTTTTGAGGGAGCTACAGTAAAACAGCACATTAGTACTTAGCATTTGTACAGGCTGATAATAAGAAGCCAGTGGAGAACTGAAAAGAGAGTAGGAATAAGACAAGATAACATGTTTGCTTCTCAAGCTAGCAAACTTTTCATCAAAAGGGCAATGCTGGTGAGAATGCATACTGATATGCACATCCTTCTGGATTTGTCTAAACTGTAGGAAGATGCAGCCCAGACTATATTCAGGGATAAATGGGTGGTCCTAGATATTTTCATTATAGTAGAGAAAGAAAGGCGGGAAGAAAGAGAAACAGATGCACTCTCTTCATGAATTTAGAAAAACACATAAGGAATCCATGAGGGTGAAAATAACAAGTAAAAGCAACAATCAATGAGCTTTAAAAGATAGCAAAATTAACATGAAGAAATGCTAGAGCTGGTTCTAAAACCACTATCTCCACCATAGAAAATGGACATATCAAGTGTCTTAAGAAAGATACACGAAGTCATGTTATAAAGTATCTATAATATATATTTGATAATACACATTTGTACTGATGGGGGTATGTGTGTATATATATGTATACATATATATATACCTATAATTGTATATACATAGAACTTTTTTTTTTGAGATGGAGTTTCACTCTATCTCCCAGGCTGAGTACAGTAGCGCAATTTTGGCATTGCAGCCTCCAACTCCAGGGTTCAAGCAATTCTCCTGCCTCAACCTCCCGAGTAGCTGGGACTACAGATGCACACCACCACACTCAGCTAATTTTTTGTATTTTTAGTAGATACAGGTTTTCACCATGTTAGCCAGGATGGTCTCAATCTCCTGACCCCATGATCCAACTTCCTGGGCCCCTGAAAGTGCTGGGATTTCAGGCGCGAGCCACTGCATCCAGCCATATATACATAGAACTTTAAGTTAAAGGTAACCAATAGAATGCAAAATAATTCTTGTCTATAGACATGCAAATTCTGTTCTGTCAAGTACAAATCTGAGTCTTCTTTCTCCTGTCCTCCCACAAAACAACCACTTTTGCTTCCATTAGCACATTTATTTCAATATTTGTTTATGAATCAATATTGTTGGTCCATAGATGTGTCCACTTTGAATTCTCTTTTGAACTGGTTATAACATCTGCCTGGTTCCCTCACTGATTAACGAGTGCCATAAAGTAATGTGTTCATTTATATATTTGTATGAGAGCCATGAATTTATCTTTTTCTGACAACTATCCTTTAACAGTTGCAAACTTTTAGAGAAAAGCTAATTTTAATGCTAAATCAATTATGCTGGAATACGGAAAATTATGGAAAGCTACTCAAACTTTTTTATAGACGATTTCTGATGCCAAAAACGAATAAGCATAACTCCAAGAAAAGAAAACTACAGGCCAATTTTATTTCTGAATAAAATATATCAACTCTCACAGTTTTGAGGGGATGCAGTTTTACAATTATTTATTTATTTATTTGTTATTTATTTTATTTATTTTATTTTTTTTATTATTTATTTTTTTGGGGGGGGACGGAGTTTCGCTCGTTACCCAGGCTGGGGTGCAATGGCGCGATCTCGGCTCACCGCAACCTCCGCCTCCTGGGTTCAGGCAATTCTCCTGCCTCAGCCTCCTGAGTAGCTGGCATTACAGGCACGCGCCACCTGCCCAGCTAATTTTTTTTTTGTAGTTTTAGTAGAGATGGGGTTTCACTGTGTTGACCAGGATGGTCTCGATCTCTTGACCTCGTGATCCACCCGCCTCAGCCTCCCAAAGTGCTGGGATTACAGGCTTGAGCCACCGCGCCCGGCCTATTTATTATTATTATTATTTATTTTTTTTTTTACTTTATTCACTATTCATGTCTTAAACAGACAAAAAAGACATCAATTATTATTGGCCTTAAATCTTGTAAGCAGTTTTATCAATTGGTACTTCAGAAAGCTCTCTTTTGACTCCATCTTTTCAATATATGGACTGTTTGTCAGGCAGCTTTCCCCAACCATGCCAGTAAGTACTTTGATAGTTTTTTAAATGACCATAGTTTAAGGAGTAGTTAGCCAGAATTGTAGAAACAAACAAGGAAGACCAAGTCCAAAGCATCAGCATCTCAATAAAATATAAAGCTGTAGAAATGTTATCTGAACAATGAAAGAATGTAAATCAGGCAAAAAGTTACCTATCAGCCCAGGTTTCAATACTAACAAATCTGGTTTGTTTTAGAAGAGTCTAGCATCTAGAACTTTCACATTACTGAATTTAGTTACATATTCAAAACCAGACTTGTTGCTTTATTCCTAATCCCCTTTGAAATCTCGGTTTTGGTAACTGGAGTTCTGCTAGACAAGCTACTTATTAGAACAAAACCTCTCACAGTTGGTGAGAAATTGCTATTCTAGCAAATAAAACTTAGAATATATTTAAAAAGTAAATCACCACAACTTACTACGAGTTATTTCATAAGGGTGAGGATGAGTTAGGAATTTTATTAATACGTGCATTTTTAAAACAAAGGAAAATGTCAGGCTGGGCGCGGTGGCTCACACCTATAATCCCAGCTCTTTGGGAGGCCGAGGCGGGCGGATCACGAGGCCAAGAGATTCAGACCTTCCCGGCCAACATGGTGAAACCCTGTCTCTACTGAAAATACAAAAATCAGCTAGGCCTGGCGGCGCGCGTCTCTAGTCCCAGCTACTTGGGAGGCTGAAGCAGGAGAATCTCTTGAACCCGGGAGGCAGAGGTTGCAATGAGCCAAGATCGTCCCACTGCACTCCAGCCTGGCCACAGAGCGAGACTCTGTCTCAAAAAAAAAAAAAAAAAAAAAAAATGCCGGGCGCAATGGCTGACACCTGTAATCCCAGCACTTTGGGAGGCCGAGGTGGGCGGATCACAAGGTCAAGAGATGGAGAAAACTAGCTGGGCATGGTGGCGTGCGCCTGTAGTCCCAGCTACTCGGGAGGCTGAGGCAGAATTGCTGGAACCTGGGAGGCAGAAGTTGCAGTGAGCGGAGATTGTGCCACTGCGCTCCAGCCTGGGCGAGACTGTCTGGGAAAGGAGGAAAGGAAAGGGAAAAGGAAAGGAAAGGGGGAAGGGGGAAGGATCACATATACTAAAAAGGCACTGAGAAAGTCTATACATACTTTTTTTTTTTTTTTTAGCTTTAAGAATATTGGGACTAGGAGGCTACTTCTTTGATATCATTTTTTAAAAGTCCTATCTAAAATAAATTAATAGCACCATTCTTAACCATGAAACCATAATAGAGACATTCTCTTTAAAATGGGGAACATTCTCTTTAAAATTTAAGGGTGGTTTCTATTAGTGTTTATTTTGCAATGTTCTGGAAGCTTTGGACAATTGAACAAGCTAGAAATAATAAATATAATGCTGTAAAGGAGGAGGCAAAAATAATTTGTTTCCAGGTATAGGCTTATTTACCAATCAAGCCCCTCATCTCACACCTGCAAAAGATTTAACTGAAAAACGATTACATTTAACAGTAGAGCTTAGCAAAGTGGCTGAATACAACACAAACATCTAAAAATCAACAGCTTTTGTGTATACTCACAAAGTAATTACAAGATATAATAGAAAAAAAGAACGCATTTACAATGTGCAAGATGTAACATACAGAGGGAAAACTTTGCTAAAAGATAAAAAGACATCCCAAATAAATGGAGAGACAGTAAAAAGGTGTCAATTCTATGCAAATTACTTCACAGCAGTGTATCTCTAAATGGGGTCCAAGGATTCCTGCCTCAAAAATCACCTCAGATGCTGATTAGAATGTAGATTCCTGGTTTACAGATGCCCAGCTTACAGAATCGGAGGAGAGAGAGGGTAAGTTTTCAAGAAACTTCTCTCTTAACATGCTCCCCAAGAGATTGTAATACACATTAAAATTTAGAAACCACAGCTTTATATAGGTTTCATAAAATTCCACGAACGTTCCAACTTCATCTAAATGAGAGTCATGAATGGGGCTGCCCTAACATATGTTAAAGTGTATAATACACTTAGACACAAAGTATTTAAATAAAGTATATCATAAGCTTTAGTAATAAAAATAATGTGGTTTGAAAAAAAAAAACTCAACCAACAAATCAATAGAATTCAATAAACAGCACCAAGGCAGACTCCTACACTAAGTTACAGAAGTAAAATTGTTTCTGTGTCAATTCTTTCATTCACCAGAGAACTGCTGCATCTTTTTCACCCAGTTTGGAAGGTTTGTTTGGATTAATCTGATGCTACATGGTTGGCTTAGTCCATTTTCTGTTGCTGTAACAGCATACCACAAACTGGGTAATTTATAAAGAATAGGAGTTGATTTGGCTCATAGTGTTGGAGGCTGGGAAGTCCATGATCAAGGGGTTGCATTTTGTGAGGGCTTTCTTGCCGAGACAGAATATGGCAGAAGGCGTCAAATGGTGGGGAAGGGCACACACAAGACTTAGAAAAACAGGGCTGAACTCCCATGACAACTAAACCACTCAAAGCCTTAGAATCAACAATAATGTTAAAAAGACATTTGAGGGGCCAGGTGCAGAGGCTCAAATCCCTGCACTTTGGGAGGCTGAGGTAGGTAGATCGCCTGAGCTCAGGAGTTTGAGACCAGCCTGGGCAACATGGTGAAAGCCCAACTATACAAAAAATATTATACAAAAATTAGCCAGGTATGGTGGTGGCACACACCTGTAGTCCTAGCTACTCAGGAGGCTGAGGTGGGAGGATCAATTGAATGTGGGAAGTCAAAGCTGCGGTAAGCTGAGATCACACCACTGCACTCCAGCCTGGGGAACAGACCTAGACCCTGTCTCAAACAAACAAACATAAAAGACATTGGATAAAATTCAGTGATCATTCCTTACAAAATAGCTACGAAAACCAGGAATAAAAAGATTCTATAATGAGTCTCTCTCTCTCAAACTATCATCCAGTATCATTCTTTGGGGTAAAAGGTTAACTTTCCTATTGAACAAAATTAGGATGAATGAATGCAATTATCATGATCATTAACGCTGTTCTGGCAGTTTTTACCGATTCAGTAAGATGAGAAACAAAAATACGGGGTCTAATTACAATAACATATAATTATTATCTGCAACAGCAAGACCACAGAATTGATTAAAATATTATTGAAATTAATGAGTACTCATATAATAAATTGGATAAAGGATAAAAATCAAAACAACTTTTAAGTGTACAGAAAAAAATGGAAACAGATTTACAATAGCAACAAAACCCATAAAATATCCAAGACTACCTATAAGAAATATACATGAACAAACCCCACAAAACTACTAAGAGACATAAAAACTTGAATAAATGTTCCTGGAAGGTAAATTATTAATAGAATACGTGAAGAAAACCACTCTTACCAAATTTAGAGGTATCAGAGAATTCAACAGAAAAACTTAAGAAGATTAATTTGGAATATGACAGTGTTTCTAATGTTCAACTGGAATAAGGAACTGTTGAGGCACACACCTGCACATAAAATTGGTATCTAAGCCCAAATAAGTCATTCAATGCTTCTACCTATTCTTTGTTTTTTTTTGTTTGTTTTTTTTTTGAGACAAGGTCTTGCTCTGTTGCCTAGGCTGAAGTATGGTGGCATGATCATGGCTCACTGCAGCCTTAACCTTCTAAGCTCAAGGGATCCTCCCACTTCAGCCTCCTGAGTAGCTGGGACTACAGGTGCATGCCACCATGCCTGGCTAATTTATTGATGTTTTTATTGAGACAGGTTATACTATGTGGCCCAGGCTGGTCTCAAACTCCTGAGCTCAAGGGATCCTCCCCCTACCTCAGCCTCCTAAAGTGCTGGGAATACAGTGTGAGCAACCGCACCTAGCTATTACCTACTTTTTAATGAGTGTTTCATTATCTGGGAAGCTTCAAAACTGAAGGGTGTTTTCTTTAAAAGGTTTTGCTTTTTTCCCTCTAAGCATTATTATTAATATTAATATTTTCCACCTTATTCTTTTTTATCCTGGCTAATTTCTTCCAGGAAAATGCAAACCCTTGCAAAGCTCTGTGGTTATTTAAAAGAAGAATCCACTGAAACATTTTTATTTACATAATTACTATATTTTTACCCTGGTATAAAGACAGGTTGATTTATTGTTGTGTGCTGTTTTTTAATTGACAAATAAAAGTTGTACATATTTATGCTGTAAAACATGATGTTTTGATATATGTACGTACTGTGGAATGGATAAATCGAACTAATTAATATATGCATTATCTCACATACTTATTTTTCTATGGTGAGAATACTTAAAACCTACTCTTAGCAATTTTCAAGTATACGATATATTGTCATTAGCTCTAGTCACCACAATGTATAGCAGATCTCATATACTTATTCTTCTAAGACACGCTAAATTGAATCCCAGCTCTGTCTGTACTAGCTGTTTGAATTTAAGCAATTTATTTAATCACAGTGCATTCCAATTTATTTATTTTTGAAAAGCAGATTAATGTACCTACCTCAAATATTTGTTATGGGGATACAGTCACATAATTATTATTTAGTGCAGGGTTTGGCACATACTAGAAGTTTGGTAAGTATGATTTATTATGTTATAAACTTTCTAATCTTCTATTTCTTTCTCTTTATTTCTCCAAAGTTTTCCTATGTAAATATTTAACCCTGATTTGATTCCATTTCATAATATGAGTAGATCATAGTGTTCACATGTGTGTCAGCTGTAATTTCTTAGAAAGAGGAGGCAATGTTTCATTCATTCACGCATCTATACAGCTCCTAGTTCATTGCTCTCCTCATTTTAGATAACCGTCATGTGAAAAAACAGAAGAAAAAGAAGGAACAGAGAGGGGGAAAGAGAAGGAAAAGGATGTTGATTATAATGCTGCAGGAACTATGTTGGTACTCTAGCAACAACATTTTATTTCATTATTTCTTAAATTTAATAAAACCTCAGTATTTTAGCAGATATTCTAAATTAGTACAGAGAGATGACTTGACATGTACAAATCAGACTAAATCAGTGAGGAATCCAAAATAAACCACAAATCAATCTGTACACATTTATTAGATTCCGACTATGTACTTAAATACTGAATTCCCACTATGTACTTAAATGACAGTGGGGTTCTGGCTCTTAATTCAACAGTCTATCCATGGTTAAATAGTGATGAAATGTTGATGTACTAAAACAGCCCAAGTCTCATGTATTCTAAAAAGTCAGGAAATATATACTTATGGTTCCCATAAAAAGTCAAGAAATACATACTTATGGTTCCCATAATAGTAACAGCCTTGCCTTGCTCTATAATATTATTTTGTTTTACCACATATAGTCTGGACTCTAGGGCTATACTTAACACGCAGTGAGGTGGAAATACAGCTCCCAAGAGAAAAAAGTTATTTGTTTATTTTTTTACTTATACATACAAAACAAGGACAGTTTTCCTAAATGCCTAACTGGAAAGCTTATAATAATTTTAATATTATCAACCTGGTTTGAGTCTTTAATGAGAAGATATGAATAAAAATCGCATCTAATAAAGCTCTTAATTAAATATAACCAAATGCAAAAATATAGGAGGAAGCCAGTCAATGTTTAGGAAAAGGTAAGGTTTATCGAAGAAGTGGGCCTTAGAGCTGTAAATAAATGTAAATAAACAGAATGGGCCAGGAAGGGCATTTCAATGCAGGAACCATGAAAACAGAATTAAGAAGACAGGACAGGGTTCAGATAAGTGGGCGGTAAAAGTCTACATATGTGAAGAACTGGAAGAAAAATGTGAACAAATAAAATGTGTTCAGTTATATGTGGCCTTGAATGCCAATCCCTGTGGCTTGGATTTGGTCCTGTAAGTAGTCATTCAAGAGGGCTCCCGGATGCTGGGAGACCTTGTGAAATGAAGTGCAGGGAAGATGCACTTACCTCTAAGCACGACCTATGCACAAGACTCCAGTGGCCAAAAGGCAGGAGGTAGGGAAACCAGTGTGGAAACTACTGCAGGGTTTTCACACATTGAACCATGGTTATTTAACATTATCTTAAAAAGTTGTAATGCATGGGAGTTATCAGACTTATTTCTAGATAGCAAGTGGTGGAAGAAGAGAGTAGGTAGAAGCTTCAGGTGGGTCAGTTCAAGTTCAGTCCTTCTTGGACTGAAGTCCTTCTTATACTTTGCATTAAGGTGATTGTCAGTGTCATTAAATGGATCTAGGAGAAAGACACACTAGCTGGACTGAAGAAAACGTGAAACTGAAAGGAATTACCACCAGTTAAGACTGGGAAAGACACAGTACTGAAAGTACTTCATGGTGTGTCCAATAGTGGCAAGACCTCATGGAATAAATATTATCTTTATGTGAATAGCACTTTGCAAAACATTTCGTGCACTATATTAATGACTCTTATGTATACAGCACTTACTATGTGCCAGACACAACTAACACAACAACCCTAGGTAGCAGGTACTACCACTTTTACAGATGCACAAAGGTAATTACCTGCCCAACATCACATTACTGGGAATGCTGGAACCAGGATTGAACCCAGGGGTTCAAACTTCAGGACCTGTGCTCCTAACACTATACTCTGCTGCTTCTCATCCTACTTCCTCTTCAAAACAATTTGTAAAGTAGGTAAGATCAATCTTACTTGTTCAACAAATATTTACAGAGTTCTTACTTGCAAGGATCCATCCCACATATTGAGTTTCCAATGGTGGATGAGCTATGACCCTTACTTTCAACAGTTTTGAGTGCAAGACAGACAAGAATATCCACATTTTGCTGCTGAAAATGGAAACCTAAGCTTAAACAAATAACTTATCCAAGCACACAGCCAATATAGCGGGCAATCAGGCAAGGACTTGAATGCTGATATTAATTACATCTGCATGTCTAATGCTTATTCCAAGTAACACTGTTACTTCTTTTTCTGGCCTACTAGACAAAAATGAAAGAAAACAACAATATCAAAACCAGAACTAGTCTAGCCAGACTTCTACAAAAAGGGTCTGATCTTGGATGAAGACAATCTTGAATGAAGAGGCTGGATTCTGATGCAAAGAGTACAGGTTACCTATGCCAATACACCTATACCACATATTCATTCAAGGGCTGAAAATTGTATCATTTCAAACATGAAATGCCCTGTCCTCAATCAATATTTTTCCTAAAATTATTTCAGATGCTCTGGGTAACTTGTTCACATGGGGCCACTTCTCTCAAGGAAAATCAAGAGAAAGCCTTGTGGGCTAAGAAGCTGAAGACAGCTCCAATCAGTTCATTTCCAAAGTAAAACTGTTTTTCATTTTTTTCTTCTATCCCTTCAATGCCCCTTAAGGAAGGCCTACAGATTCTCTTTTGATACATAAGAAAAATTTCCCAAGCTACCTAACTACACCATCCTGCAAGATTTGTTTTACCAAATTTTGATGGCCTTTCTGAGCTTGTCAGTTTGAACCACTATTACGAACAATCGGATGTTAACTGCCCCTCACCGTGTAGATGGCAACATCAGGTGCAGCAAAGATTCATTAAGTTTTCACCTACTAAGGTGCTTAAACACCCTAGGGTGCCATGTTGGTAGCAGACCTTTTGATTTCTTTTTATTTCCCGTAAGGGTCCTGTTCAAGGTCAAGCATACATGTAATGTGAGCGGCTAGTCACTATTGCACAACTTGGAGGGTGATAATAGAGGCCTCGTTTGCCCTTAAATAACTCTTGTCTCAGCCTGTTAAAGTGGATGAATTTAAGGAAGAGAAGTTTGATCATAGGAAACTAGCAGGGTTATTAAGGAAATTAACAGGTATTTACTGAACATGCCTGATGGACCCAATACAACAGAAGGCCCCGCCCACCTGACCCAGGATAGGCACCAGTATCATTAAGATCAAAATGTAGGGCTGGGTGCAGTGGCTGACGCCTGTAATCCCAGCACTTTAGGAGACCCAGGCAGGTGGATTCCTTGAGCCCAGGAGTTTGAGACCAGCCTGGGCAGCATGGCAAAACCTCATCTCTACAAAAAATACAAAAATTAGCCAGGTGTGGAGGTGTGCTACAGCTGTGGTCCCAGCTATTGGGAGGCTGAGGTGGGAGGATGGCTTGAGCCAGGCAGGTCGAGGCTACAGTGAGCCATGTTTGCACCACTGTACTCCAGCCTGGGTGACAGAGACCATGCCTCAAAAAAAAAAAAAAAAAAAGTAGCATTTTTTCAGTCTTCCAAGATTGAATTAGGAAGTGAAACTCTGGACAGACCAATATCAAGTTCTGAAATTGAAGCCGTAATTTGAAAAAACTGCCAATCAAAAAAAGCCCCAGACCAGATGTATTTACAGCCAAATTCTACCATATGTACAAGGAAGAGCTGGTACCAATTCTACTGGAACTAGTCCAAAAAATTGAGGAGAAGGGACTCCTCGCTAATTCATTCTATGAAGCCAGCATCACCTTGATAACAAAACCTGGCAAAGATGCAACAACAACAAAAAATATGAAAACTACAGGACAATATCCCTGATGAACATAGACACAAAAGTCCTCAACAAAATACTAACAAATCAAATCCAGCAGCACATCAACACATCAAAAAGTTAACTCCCCATGATCATGTAGGCTTCACCTCTGGGATGCAAGGTTGGTTCAACATATGCAAATCAGTAAGTGTGATTCACAACATAAACAGAATTAAAAACAAAAACCATATGATCATCTCAATAGATGTATGCTTTCAATACAATCCAACATTCTTTCATGATAAAAATCCAGAAGCTGGGCTTTGAAGGAACATATCTCAAAATAAGAGCCATCTAAGACAAACCAACAGCTAACATTATACTGAATGGACAAGACCTGGAAGCATTCCCCTTGAGAACTGGAGGAAGACAAGGATTCCCACTTTTACCACTCCTATTCCACATAGTACTGGAAGTCCTTGCCAGAGTAATCAGGCAAGATAAAAAAAAATAATAAATAGGAAAAGAAAAAGTCAAACTATTTCTCTTTGTGGACAATATGAACCTATACTTAGAAAATCCTATAAACTTGGCCAGGTACAGTGGCTCATGCCTGTAATCCCAGCACTTTGGAAGGCTGAGGCTGGCAGATCACTTGAGGCCAAGAGTTTGAGAACAGCTTGGCCAACATGGCAAAAACCTGTCTCTACTAAAAATAGAAAAATTACTGTTACTGGGCATGGTGGCGCACACCACTCAGCTACTCAGAAGGCTGAGGCATGAGAATTGCTTGAACCCAGGAGGCAGAGGTTGTAGTGAGCTGAGATTGCATCATTGTACTCCAGCCTGGATGACAGAACAAGATTCTGTCTCAAAACAAGAAAAAATGAAGGAAAAAAAAAAAAAACTAACACCCAAATCAAGAACACAATCTCATTTACAATAGCAGCAAAAAACAAAACAAAACAAAAACAAAAAACCTAGGAATATGTCTAACCAAGGAGGTGAAAGATCTCTACCAGAAGACCTACAAAATACTGCTGAAAGAAATTACAGATGACACAACCAAATGCAAAACATTCCATGTTCATAGATTGGAAGAATCAATATTATTAAAATGGCTGTTCTTCCTAAAACAAACTACAGATTCAATACTATTCCTATCAAACTACCAATGTCACTTCCCATAGAACTAGAAAAAAGCTATTCTAAAATTCATATGGAATCAAACAAGAGCTGGAATAGCCAAAGCAATCCTAAGCATAAAGAACAAAACCAGAAGTATCACATTACCCAACTTCAGACTATAATACAAGGTTACAGGCCGGGCGCGGTGGCTCAAGGCTGTAATCCCAGCACTTTGGGAGGCCAAGGTGGGTGGATCACGAGGTCAAAAGATCAAGACCATCCTGGTCAACATGGTGAAACCCCGTCTCTACTAAAAATACAAAAAATTAGCTGGGCATGGTGGTACGTGCCTGTAGTCCCAGCTGCTCAGGAGGCTGAGGCAGGAGAATTG